>NW_020884872.1:34133097-34415764 GCF_003945725.1 Corapipo altera
AGAAAAGAAAAGAAAAGAAAAGAAAAGAAAAGAAAAGAAAAGAAAAGAAAAGAAAAGAAAAGAAAAGAAAAGAAAAGAGAAAAGAAAAAAAGAAAAGAAAAGAAAAACTTGGGGTAAAACCAAATTACGTTATAGTATTGACAGTAAAATCCCCAAACCTGGGGATGTCTACATTAATTATGAGATTCATCCTGAACATGTAGTTCAGTGAAGAATACTATTTGTGACCAGAGAAAAGCAAAAATCTCTTGACAGTTTTTAATCTAATGTTGTTTTTCAAATATCTTAAGATATATGAGAGAATTTTTGGTAAGCAAAACAAACAGTCCAGACTTTTATTTTTAATGGAAATTATGTACCTCCTATAGAAATCTATCTTTTGCTTTTTTTTGGCATGAGGTACGATGTATTTAGTTCTTAGTTTTAGAACACAATTACTCAACAATTCCTTTCACTCTTTTCCTGGTGAAACAGAGTCATTAAGTTCCATACAAACTCTAAGCTGTAAATATAGTGTATACTGAGATTAAGAAAATCTTAAATCAGCAGAGACATACTGTTGTCTTTTAGTGTTTAAAATGAAGCACCAGAGAAATCTAAAACCTTGTCGTAGGATAGCTTTGCTTAGATTTTACTTTAAAGATAACAAAATTCAGAATGATCACGTACTTCTAGGCTTTCGATTTCTTTATGTTTGGCACCTTACTTAGCACAATGTCCTTTGACTTAGGGAAGTAAGAATCTCACTGTCTGTAGGCTCCATCACCTATCAAAACCGTGTAGATGTCTGGAACTTGTACCCAAGTCTCTGGTGCATTCATTGTAGTCCAAGTACCCTGAAGCTGTACTGTTGCAACTGAACCCAGTAGAAAGTGTAAGAGAAGAGATCATTTCTTTCAAAGACACCATAAAAGGAGGGTCTGTCTGCATTTTATTAATTGTCCCAAAATTTTAAACACTTGGCAAGAACTGAGGAGACAGGGCCACATTTTCTTCTGCTGAAGGTAGACAATTAGAGGAGGGGGAAAATCCCAAAATGAGGAAGATAAGAGTAAGGCTAACTCTCTAATGGAAGAGACACAGAAATCGAATGGGTAGAACTGGCTCACACTCCATGGAATAGCAGTGAATTTTACCTTATCCAAAAATGGTTTTAAAGCAGTTAATACAAGGTGCAGGGATCAGACTCACTTCTCAGAGAATGTCCCAACCATTAGGAGTCAAACTTCTCTTTCACAGAATCACAGAACAGGTAATGTTGGAAGGGACCACAGTGGATCTTCTGGTCCAATCTCCCTGCTTAAGCAAGGTCATTCTAAAGCACATTGCACAGGATTGCATCCACATGGTTCTTGCCTATCTCAAGTGAGGGAGACTCCATGACCTCTCTAGTGCACAGTCACCCACACAGTAAAGAAATTGTTTGTCATATTCAGGTGGAACTTCCAATGCATCAGTTTCTGCCTGTTGCCTCTTGTCCTATTGCTTGACACCACTGAGAAGAACCTGTCTTTATCCTCCTAACACTCTCCCTTCAGATATTTGTATACATTGATGAGGTCCTCTCTCAGTCATCTCTTCTTGAGGCTGAACAGACCCAACACTTCAGCCTTTCCTCATGAGAAATTCTCCAGACCCTTGATCAACTTAGTAGCTTTCCACTGGACCTGCTTCTGGACCTCCATGTTTCTCTTGTACTAGGGAGCCCAGAACTGGAAACAGCAATCCAAGTGTGGCCTCACTAGGGCACAGTAGAGGGGCAGGATTATCTCCCAAGACTGCTGGCAATGCTCTTCCTAAATACGATTGTTGAGAATCTCTAGGGACAAAGAAGGAAATTAATCAGAAGTTAACTTCTTTTTTAACTGATAGCCCTGTTGTAAACAAAGGTTAGACTAAAATTATTAGTTGTTAGTTGTAAATAAAGAAATAAATTTGGCAGACTAACTTTCTTTCATTACTTTCCAGAGAAAAGAACACTTTACACTTGTAGTGGAATTAATCACCCCTCTGTAATCTCTGGTTCTGTGAAGAAAGGATTTTTGCACTTACCTTTGTTCAGTCTTAAAAAAACTAGACAGGAGATATGAGTTTGCATTCCAAGCTAAGCTTAACCCTATATAATATTGGTCTTTATCCCTTAAGGTTTTTTTTTCTTTTTTTTTTTTTTTTTTTTTTTCCCAGTCAAACAATTTCTCGGTCTCAGAGAGCAAAATCCTGAACTCTCAGATTCTGCACCATAATTTTAGATTTGTCAAAAAAGATTTGTAGTGGTTGGAAGGGTAGAACTTAGCAACTAACCTTACTAAGTATGTCATTACTTCTGGAGTGTGGTTTACTCTGAGGTGAGACAAATTGGAATTATTAAAGTAATATTTTATTGAATTTAGTAGAGAGGTGATATGAGAGAAAGCATGGAGATGGTTAACTGAAAATCAGTCACGTAATGTATCAGAAATGACTGGAATAATGAAAAAAAGTCCTCAAACCCTCTCTTACAATGTACCTAGAAGGAGGAAAAGTATTCGTGCCAACAAGGAATATTAAGTACTACCTATAAGTAAATTTTACTTGGGCTTTTGGCATATAAGTATTGTCTCACTGGGGCTGGAGTTGTTGTAGTTTTTGGAAAAGGACAAAAGAACCCCCAACCAAAACACCGAATGGAGTATACAGTTGTCAGTCCTGGAACATCACACCTCCAGCCTTGTCCTTGTCCGTTCTTTGCCCTTCTCCAGCGTAGCCCAGTGGGCTGATTGACGAGGGTGGAGAAAGAATTTTACAAAGGCTCACAGGAGAACAGAAACAAGCTTTGTGGGGGAATACGCTGTGATAATTAAAACAAAACCACAGAACAACCTTTGCCTCAAAAATGCAGGCCAATTTGTAAATAAAACCAAAGTTGTTTCTTGAGACCCAGAGGAAAGAGAAAAGAGATTGGTCTTGGAAATGAGCCTAAGTTCAACAAGCTTCATCCGATATTTAAAAAGTCACTAAGTATAAATGAGTGAATGACTGGACAAATCATTTCACTGTGGCAACATCCTCATGTTTCTCAGCTACTTGTCAAAACACTAGCCTCTTGGGAAAATATGTATTCAACACTGGTGAGGAGAAATAATCAATTGGAGCATATTTCCCTAGAAAAGCAAATGGATGCTGTAAGAAAGTATTTGTATAATTAGAAAACTTTCGCTCTAGTACTACTGTCCCTTACTGTGCTTACTGGTATTTTGCACAAAATATGCCATTGCACAAAAGTACTTTTGACTTTAACATTTTCAAAGGTTCCTCTGAATATTGATTATCTTATTTTATTGTTTGCTTATTCTGCATAATATGACTTTGATTGGGGAAACCAACAAAACTGGCTTTATGACCAGTCCAGACAATTACTAATGTGCTATTTTGGCATTCTACATTTTTTCTCAGTGAACAATTTTTTTTTTTTTTTGCTTGGGGTTTCTTTTGGGGGGGTGTGCATGTGTACAGCACTGCAGGTGATAGACCTCTGTGATGTTAGCATTTAGTATAAATTACAAATTTGGCCAGAGGAGTTCTCCTCTTGGTGAAGAATTGAGGTAGCTTAACTGAGGGAAAAGTAATTCCTTAGAGTTTAATATGATCACTGGAAAGGAAGTGGGAATTCATGGTTGAACACAGGGGAATGTAGGCCTTCTAAGCTAGAAAATTCACAAGAGCAAAAATTTTTCATAAGCCTGTCTGGAAACTGAGCTTTAAGTATTACTGTAATGTTATTACACATTAAATGGCATTATTTGAACAACAAGACATTTATTTTAGGAAAAGTATGAGTCAGAATCACTATATAACTGAAAAATTAGTTTCTGTTATAAGTTGAGGGTCTTACTGAAAAGAACTTTAAGAAAAACTCCTGAAGGTTATACCAGCATTTTTTACTGAAAAGTGTATTTGCCATTTTTCACTCAGGTTTACAATGGAAAGAACATGTTAGAACTGACATCAGTCCTTTTAAGAAATAGCAATGGATTCAGAAAGCCTTTTTCCATCTCTGCTTGGTAAAGAAGATGCAGCTGTTTTGTCTGGGTATAGAGTCCAGAACCATTGCTTTTTTTTTCTTCTTCTTCCGTTAGTCCATAGGCTTGCTTTTTGTATTGCTTGCTTGGAATCCCATACCTGGAGATCACAAGGAATGAAATGAGGCTCATTCCTTCTGAGCTTTCATTGGGCGCTCTTTTTTCATTAATGCTGCTCAGGTTTACATCAAAATTTATAGGGGGAACTTCTGGAGTGAATCTTGTAATTGTGCAGGTAAGTTTTAGCGTCTAAGTTGTTTAGAACCTGTTTTGCCAGAATTTCAATAACCATAAACATTCCAAATATTCAAGATAGGATTCTATGCCAAAGGCCATGAAAAGCAGGTTTAACTGTCTCAGCAATTAACTTTCCTTTCTTGATGCTCTAGGAATGATTTGTCAGTGATGTGAACATATTGCAAAAGTTCCTCTCTAGTTTTGTAGGCACTTTGGAAAATGGAAGATGGACACGTAGGACAGTTGAAAGAGTCTAAGATCTGTGCTTTTAAATGGGGGATAGATTATATCTATTTGATTAAATTCTTTTTATATGAATTTGATGTGGAAAATTTTGATTCATTCTACAGATGTACAGAGTAATAGATACGTGCTTGCCATTGTTATAAATTAAAGATATGTAATTTATAATTATGCTTAGGATTTGTAAGAGAAACTACAATAAAAAAGGAATTTGTTCAAATAAATTGGATCTTGAGACAGTGCATGTCATGAGACCAATAAATAGCATTTTTTAAGTAACTCTACTGTCAAAGAGACTGTCACAGAATTTTGGCTTCATTGAGTTCCTAGTCAAAGAGCAGGAAAATGGATGAGGTGGAAGAAAGTAAATATTAAACAATTAATATTGCTAAGCGAAAAAAATAATGCTACTGAAAAGTGTCTACTTGAATTATAATTTAATCAAGATGTCATTTGTCATCAATCACACAAAAATACCTATAAAAATACTTGTGCTATGTCCAGTGCAAGCTTATTACTTTTTAATGTGAACCCAATTGGCAGTCACATCCAGTTAAAGGATAAAAAGATGTAAGATGGAAAGTCTTATTGAGAATACTAAGGTGTGTAGATCTGCACTTTTACATTTTTTACCATTCAAATCGCAGTGGAATGCAAGTCTTTGATGCCTGTTAGATCCACTTTTTATGAGACAGAATTTTTAATATTAGAAGTTGGATAACACTACAGCAACTTCTAAATCCCAGTTGGTTGGGGGGAAAAAAGAGAAAAGAAAAAAAAAAGAAAAAAAAAAAGAAAAAAAAAAGAAAAAAAAAAGGAAAAAAAAAAGAAAAAAGGGGAAAAAAAAAGGCAAGAAAAATATTTGAAAAATTTGGTAATGAAAATAGTTGGAGCAATTCTTAGCCAGTGATGTGTCAACACATTAATGCTGACATGTGTTTACATGTCTTGGAAAAAGGAAGGTGATAAATATTTTCTTTATGTGAAACTAATAGTTGTAATTGGCTAGTTCATATTTCCATGCCATTCTTGTAAACTGTAAAAATAAAATTACAGACATCAGAACCTTTTATGCACATTACTTCCAAGCTGTAATAGATTCCATATTGAGATTCCGCATTTATTATTTAGCACTGTATCCAAATTGTGAGGAAACATGACTCAGGAAAACAACAAGCAGAGGTTCAGTAACTCAGCTCTTTTACCTGAACACAGACATTGATGATGCCTGGAGTTACATGGGGTACCAAGGGTACTGATGCCTGGCAAGCACGCGCATAAGACCCCAGGGACATCTCTGGACAGATGAAAGCCAAGAAAGACACTCTGTGGTATATCCACTTGTCACTTGCCAGGCAGTTGAATGTCATGCCAAGAATGGAATTCAGGCTTTAGATTCAGCACCCTAAATTTAGGTTCCCATGCTGTAGGAATTCACAAGTTAGGTGTCTACGTTCCCACTGAAGACAGATTTAGTATAGTTTAAGTCTTATTCAGAGTAGCCAGAACTAGTATTACATTTCTTCAACTAGAGTTGAATTACAACTCTACTAGAGTACACAACTAGAGTTAAAGTTATTCAACCACACTCAAGTGTCTGATGATTTTTTTAACGTCTCCTGGAACTTTGATAGGCTTCCACCTGTCAGTTAAGAAAGACAAGATTTCTTATAGACTCTACAATATGTCCAAGAGATCTGTGTGGATCTCCCAGGGCACTGTGGCATCTCGTATGACATTAGATCACCATGTGTGGACAGTGAAGTCCTCACATTTAACCAGCTTAATAGCAGTCTGTACCCCACTTGTTGTAGTGTTTGGTTCTCACTGACTGTATAGGTTTTTAGACACCTATCTCACATGTTGATACTCTTATTTAAAGGTTGAATCTGGAACTGTATCCCAACCATATTTCCTTTTAAACAGTCACAGAATTGTGGTGCCCATGACAGGCTTACCTGCTGATCGAATAGGGTACTATAGTTCCAATTGTTTATGCTGGAGTGAACTCCAAACAGGAGTTCACTAAATAACAGATTATGATATGCCTATTTTCTCTAATGTGTCATGAAAACTCAGCTGAATGAGTTGAATGAGCTTTTTTTTGCCTGGAACACAGCACAGCATTAGCTGTCACTAGATATTTTCGATCTGGAATTATTTTGCCTCCATATAGCTTGCAGTCTAGGCAGACAAAGCTTGTGTTTGGCAATAAAAAGTATGTGCATCCTTGGAAGAGCTATATCTGCAACTTTCCCCTTTGGGATTCTACTAAAAGAGGTAAACAGAGTAACCAAACAACCTTCTTCTGGAAAAATACTGTTTATTCTGCATAATAGCAATGAAGCTTTGCAGAATAGAAAAGCCTGGAATATGGTCTGCATTCTACTTCTTTATCTCAAAGTTTGTCACCTACACTTAGAAAGCTGAAAAGGCCCAGCTTTCTTACTGGTCAGGCAACTGTGCCTGCCTGAGGAATTCTTGAACTACAGTTTCTCAGGTGCTAGACAGAATTTTTATTCTACTTGAATTCTTTATTTTCAGCTGCTGCATTTTGAGCTGGTTTAGTAGGGTCACTCAGTCTCCCCCCTAAGAGAGTGACTGTACCCCCTAAGAGAGGTTATCACCTTGACAGCTTTTTGGTTTCTGTTTTTGCTCTGCTACTCAGTGTTGTGGGCATCTTGGAAGAAGACCACTGCCACCACTGCCACCACAACTGTGCACATATGTAGTCTTGTTTAAATTCTGCAGAGTAGAAAATATAGCCTGTCACTTCCTTCAATGATCGTCTGTTTTGTTAGTCCCCAGCAGAGTGATCCTGACTGAAAATTCTGAGCATTAAAGCAAATTACTCGTCATAGTACTGTTGAAATTGCTACTGCTGCTACTTATAACAGCTACTAACTGAACTTCATTTTAATAAGCTAGCCAAAAAGTTTTGAAATACAACAAAATCAACTTTTTATTGCCAGATGTTTTAGATCAAACCCTTTTTTTTAATTACAGGTTTGGTTTTTTTAATACTCCCTTAATAAGAAGGGTTTTCTCCTACCTTTAAAAACGTTCAAACCGAAATTTTTTACAAGGTGTACTATGTATTATCAAAAAAGGAGGGAAGCAGGATGGATGGTCACTGCAGAAAAAAAGGTACTATTCTCGTCCAGAGTCACCAAATAAACTTCATCGTTATCATGGTGAACAGTATGCACTTCCATGGATGATGATGAAAAATATACCTTAGCACACAGAAACTCACTGTAGCTGTATGCTGACTTGTAATTGCTAAGGCAAATGCAGAATTATCTAAATAAACTCACGCTGAACAAAATGATGATAAGAGACAGACTTGCATACAAATGCTCATCTTCATTAATGCTGATCTGAAAATAGGCAATGTGCCAGCTTAGTACATGGGTATTAAGGTCAGATCATAATCTTTCCCAATAATGGCTACAGGTACCTTAATTAATTATAAAATTACAATGAGATTCCCACAATGTTGCATATCACATTTTCATGAATACCACATTCATTCTTGTTGGTTTATCAAAATAATAGCTGCATTAATAAGGACTGGTCATTTGTTTCAAAGTGATCCTGTCAGCTAACACATGGAAAATCCTCATTCATTCCTTCACTCTTCATTGTATTAACATTATTCATGCTGAACCCTGCTGGCATGCATGCAACAGAGTATGGAATTTGAGAATACTTTGGCACTAAGCAGCACCCAATTATCGGAAATTATTGACATTAGCAGAAATGGCTCTGATCCTCGTTTTATCAGCGAGGAATACATTGCCTCAGTTCTAGCCACATGATAGCTCTTTTAGCCTCCCCATTCTCTTTGTTGATTAAAACCAAAGCACAAGTGGGGGAATTTTTTCTCCCCCCTGCCCCGCCACCCCACCCCCAGCACAGTATCCTGATATCTGACTAAATTAACACTGCCCTCTGATCACCAAATGAATGGTCTTTGTGGGACCAAACCATGGGTGATCAAACAGAACGTCCGCCTGGTTTGACAGGTACAGAGCTGAGTTGCACATGTGCCTCTCCTGTGTCTGACATCAGCAGCAGGAGGGGTGGAGCAGTCCAGGGAGCTAGTGCATTTACAGTTGTTACCAGGGAAACAAGAAAAATTGCAGACCTTCTGTATTATAGATAGTGTGATCTGAACCTGGCTTTACCACAGCAACATTCGACTAATATAGCAATGTACAGTGCAATATTAGCAAAAAATTCCAAAATTTTTACGGCTGTAGCAGGGACCTCTCTTATGTAAAACATTAGTCATTAGAATTTAATTTAGGCTTAAAAGAGAAGAGAAGCTGAAAAATGGCCCTACACTGAAATTCCACTGCAATTTCACTCATCTTCTTAGCTTTTCATGGCCAGTAATGCTGATGTTGTTTTACTCTCTGAAAGTTCCCCTTCCACTAGCGTTCCACCTTCTCTTCTCTGTGCATGAAGCCTAAATGTCTCCTTGGTATTGCATAATTCTCACCAATGTCTTTTCAGTTTAGACCCTCCTGTACCCTCTGACACAGCACAGAAGCACAAATAGCTTGGAAAAAAAATTAGGCTAGAAGAATAACTGGTGAAAATAGATAGCTGCAACTCTCTCTGAGTTTACTACTTTCTCAAAGCCTTACACCAAGTCTTTGTTATACATCAAAGGAACATGAAAAACTGAGAATCTCATTTTTATTTTTGTAGCCTCCTTGCTGTAGGGAGCAATCAAGTGTGTACACTTGTTTGATACATTCATCCTGTGTGGAAGACGCACACTCCAAGACAACCACCAGAAAAGAGACCCTTAGCACATCCATAGTGGTCTTACTTTGTAACCTAAGTGTGGGATGATAGCAGACTGTGCTTCAGAGGTGTGAAACAACAAAATGTGTACACTTATCCCTGATTAATAAGAAAGAAATATACTTTCACTGGTTTTGAAGCAACGAAATTATCTTTTCTGATAGGAACTCTGATTTTTAAATTTTTTTAGATGAATGCTTTGCAGTCAAGCAAAGCCTCGGACAAAAGGATTTGGGGCTGGAGCCTACTCAGTGGAGATTTAGAGATAAAAAGTCTCTAACAAGCCCTATTGCAGGTATAGAGCTGCAGTATATGCACTGACATATATATATATAAGTTTTGAAAGTCTGTAATCTAATCAAACCCAGCTAGTTTTCAAGGTGACAACAGAATAAAATGTTTTCTGCAATATTTATGCTAATTTTCATTTTCCAATTAGTGCTCTCCAGAAAAAGAAATGGAAAATTAATTTAACACTGTCAAAACAGTAATTCCCTACCTCTCTTCCTCCTGGTTTTCACTTGTTCCTGGTTTTCTAGAGTAACTGAACCTTCATGAGACGAAATAGTGAAAAACCAGTTAAATATGCAAAATTATTGGCAAAAGAAAGCAGACTAAACTAAAAAGTTATAGACTTACCCTGCACCCAAGTACTAGCTGGCATTTCTATTTCTGTCCGGTGAGTAGAGGGTGGCTTACAAATGTTAAGGCATTAAACTTTAACACCATCACAACAGTAGCTCTGACAGGGACATTGCAGTGACAGGCAGGGAGGTACAGACTACTGCTGCTGTAATTCATCAGGAGTGCTGGCAAGGGAGCTTGCCACTCCTGACTTCCATCCCCTCCCCACCAGCTTCCCTTATGACTTGATAGTGGTCTCATCTGAGCTTGCAAAGTGCGTTAAACATAAACACCATTCAAATCATCTCAGTTCCTTCTGACTGATAGCAGGACTTTGTCAGCTTCAGCAGCTCCCTGCGCCTGCATCACAGGAAGGATATGATAAGGAGGATGTATGGAAGCGTATTTTTTTAATTACAGGAAATTTTACTTGAGCAGAGGAGTAAACCTGAAAAATGTAGAAGTGTGAACAGATCTACATAGTTAATTGAGGCCCCAACGGGGCTGACACTGGGTTGCTGGCAGTAGCTGAGCTTAGTAGCAATTTGAGGATGAGGAGGAGAAGGAAAAGGAAAGCACCCAGGCATTGCATTATATGTTTTAATTGAGAGCATATTAAAATATCTCCACCATACTTGGTCATCTTACCAATCTGCATGTTCATTTAAAAATATAAATAAAAAATTAAAACCGTTTAATTATTTTCTTTCAAAATTAAAGTCATAAAGAATCCCTCTGAAAGATTTTTTAATCAGCTTCCAAGAAAGCCTTAGAAAAGCAAGTCCCCCTTTCACTTTTTAAATGGAATTTGTAATCTAATGAGGAAATTATTTATGAAGTATTTGCTCTGCACCTGAAAATACCTCCAGTGAAATTATGTTTGGCAACCTGAAGCACTTTGAAGTCAATGGAGTGGCAATAAAAATTAGGCCTTCATTAAACAGCAATGCTTTTTCTCCTGTAAACTGGCACCACCTCAAGAGGTCAAACTCTGGGAAGGCCACAGATCTCTGCCCAAGCTGTGCCTCTGCACCACACGTGGAAGCAATTTTGTCCTTATTCTCTGCTGCTCTTTATGAATTTCTCCTTCCCCCCCTCCCTCCCCTTTTTTCAGGCTTCCCTCAACAGCTTTCATGTTGCATTTAGGAAATTAACAGTAACTGTCAAATTACTCTGCAAATAGGAGAATATAAGTTTGGAAGGAGTGGAACTTACCTTTTGCCCCAGGGCCAAGTCAGTGGAAACGCAACAAAGGGATCCTTGAGAACCGTTTGGATAGACTGTTTTAGCAAGCCAGACTCTTATTTTATCAAGTGCATACAATTTTTCCAGTTGCAGTTTTCCCCCTCTTCCTGTAAATTATTCTTTCCCCTTGTGCACCCCACTTGCTGCATTGACTGTGAAAAGAACTGGGAAAGATTACAGCTCAAAGACTGTCAGGGTGGGTATTAACCCTTTGGAAAAGATAGAAGAGGTACTGAAGAGGAGGATCCTTGTGGAATTATGTACAAAAGGTGCAGCTTGGTTTGAGAAAGACCCACCTCACTTCTCACATGTGCATACAAAGACGATGTAAAGGAGGGAGTAGTTAATTAAACATGGAAATCTTTTGGGAAAAAAGTGAGAGAAGAAAGCTCAGAGGAATTGTAATCTATGGAGATGTAAGCTAATTACTTAATCACTTGCATTTGTAAATCTTATTATTGGAAAAGAAATTCCCGTAGTGATTAAATTACAGATATTTATCTACTAATAGCCCTGATTAACTGGTGATGCTAATCTGTCATTCTGAAAGCCAATATTAACGGCATCAATCTCACAGAACAATAAACAGTTTATATGAAAGAAAACTTTGTCTGTGCAGAGTCCAGATGTGCAAAGGGAATGTGGGATGTGTGAGACTCTGGAACCAGTTTGCTGGACCAAAACAGGCAACGTTCTCAAAATGAGTTGTTTTGGCCCATTAACCCATTGTCAGGCAAAATGCACTACTTAGTTATGAACAAGTGCTGTCTATACTGCAAAAGCAATTTAGTTAGCAGAACTTCTAGAGTAAATAAATAAATTCCAGGCTTAATTTATTACCAGAAAGTTATTAGGATGAGGGTAGGTAGGCCAGAGTGAGTTGTTACTACATCTTGTTTGCAGGTCCTGAAAAGGTAGCTGGTAGAAGCCAAAGAGAGGTATAATTTATTTATTTTTAACAGATACCTGACTGATGCTATTGATTTTCACTTTGGCTAAATAAACTTTTTCTTTTTAATCAGTGTTTCTTACCACGAGGGAAAGTGATGAAGAGGAAAAGTGGAAAGACCAGTACCTTAATTTCCTCTCCATGTTGCAGGGCAGGTTTTACAGGGAAATGAAACTCCAGCAAATAAACCCAAGTCAGACCTTCAGAGGAAATTTGCTGTGAAGCAGACAATGGCAAAGTACCCAGCGAAGATCAAGTTTCCTATTTAAGCTGTTCAAGAAGTACTGCAGGAAAAAAAGAAAAAAATAGAAAGAAATGAAACAATTGCTATAAGTGCTTGCCTTACAGAGCTCCTATCTCAAATATATCTGGAATCTACAAATGTAATCTTTATGATGACCAGATGTTACTATTTCTGGGAATGTCCTGAGTTTTCAAGGGCTGCTCCAGTTTCCTGGCTGATTATATTGAAACTGGTGTTTGCCTCAGTTACAATAAAATCTGCCAGCTGGCTCATCTCATTCTATCAGTGCCTCTCACTGCAATCTCCTTTATCCCAACAATTTAAGCAAACATTCTCTGTGCAGAAACCACTACAATAATGTTTAAAACAAGACTCAAGACCTGTCAATTAAATTGTGGTGTGTTGGGGGTAACGGAAAAGAAACTATGGAAGATGAGAGAGGACTATGGCAT
Organism: Corapipo altera; assembly: GCF_003945725.1. NCBI lineage: Eukaryota > Metazoa > Chordata > Aves > Passeriformes > Pipridae > Corapipo > Corapipo altera. The sequence continues at coordinate 34,145,968 of NW_020884872.1, forward strand.
GGATTCCTTGTGCTGGATGCAAAGATAAGGATTTACTGATAGCATTGACAAGAAAGGGTAAGAAAATGCATTCACTTTGGTACACTGCACAACGAGTCTCTTTTTTTATACCCAGGATTTTCTGTGGTTTGTTTTAATGGATTTTCCTTTTTTTTTTTTTTTTTTTTTTTTTCCCCTCCTCCAATGACAGAGATTTTGCTAGGACTATCAAAAAGGTGTAATTAAGCATCTACAACAGGTCTGAGAAGCTACCACATATCCAGAAGTCCCAGAGAAGTCTACCTCACCCATCCAATGTACTTCTACAGTATGAGCTCAGTGAATCCTTTCAAAAAACACCAGATTTGTGGCAAGTGTAAGGCCCAGTCTTTGAACATCTGCCCATGAATTTGTCTGTATAGGAGTTCCTAAATAGCATCTGATAGCTAAAAATGCTCTATACAATGAATCTGTGCCTATGAATTAAGTCTGAAGTATCTCAGACAGTGCTGGCTTTACGATCCAAGTGTAAAAAATTTGTGTGGTGTGTGCACCAGTATTTCTGTGTGACAGGTATTTAGAGGATGCCCAGTTTTTAAAAGTTTTGTTCTCAGTGGCAAGAACAAACAAACAAAAGGAAGAACAATATAAAAGGCTCAAGAGCCTGAGCATTCAGAGACAGACTTTGAGAAGCAGAACATTGCCAGTTATCTGGTGTGCTTAATAATAGAGAATGCTTCTGTGGATAAATACAGATTATTGCTCATTTGCTACCTCTGCACTTTTGAACTAACTGCAGCTATGTGGTTGGCAACATGGGAGAAGAAAATACAGAACTGCCTACTTCCATTGTTCCAGGCATACACAAGGGTGATAGTCTTTACACCTAGAAACCCTAGGAGTTATATAAGCTGGTTTGGTTGAATAATGGTGCCTATTCAGCACTCTTGACCAGCTCAAGGTGTTCTGGATGTCACCAGGGTTGTGAAACAAGCTCAGGGGTCAAATAATATGAAAACCTGCAGTGGTGGGTGAAGACAAGACTGGGGGGACCCTCCCATTATCTGACAAACACTTGTTCTGGGGACACCACAGCAGGAATTCTTCTAGCGTAGAGGAGATTGTGTTTTCAGGTAATGTAGAAATGCTCTTAATTTATGACTGTGCAGACTGGAAAGTGGAATAGAGGGGGCCTCTCCTGTTCCCTGTCAGATTTCTCCTCCAGAAAGTTAGAAAGTGCATAAAACCCTGCAACTAAGGAGTGATATTGAGTCACCATTAAGAAAATCTTGGGGGTTTTTTTGTGTGTAAGACTGGGGAGTTACTTCCCTAGCAAACAGGATGACTTCTATGTAAAAATTCTTACCACAAGGAAAAGGATCCCAAACCCAAGACTGACTGACTGAACACAGTGACAAATAATTTAGCCTTGGCAGTGGTGTCCTGATTATACAAAAACACTCAAATGAAAGGGACCTTCTATTTTTCTCCTCATATTTGAATGAATACATATTTCATTGAGAAGGAACCACAGCAAGAAAACTCAAAAGAAAGAAGTGTAATGGAAGATCAGTGAAGTTCAGAAAGAAGAATGGGAGCTCAGTAAGACATTTTCTTTTAGTTCAATGAATTATAGGTGAAGATCAGGAAAAAAAAATCTTCAGTGAAGATTTTAAAATAATACTGGAATATTTCCCCCTTTCTGGAAACCATCTTGACTTATTGGGATTGAACAGATGATAAAGTGAACTGCAAGGTTTCAGTCAGTCTCTGGAAACAGACACATAACGTTTCTGAAGCCTGAAGCGGTCTAAAAGACAAATAAAATATTTTTCTCAAAAATAAGTCCATATATTAAATATTTAGAGTAGAAAGCTTTGTTTGTTGCTGGGCTTTTGGTGTCTAATATCAGGGATGAAAACTCAACAATCTGAACCTGAGTTCTGGCATGAAAGGACAGGGAGCTTTAGTACCTAATTTTTCACCAATTTAAACTACTAATTTTAGGCGTTTTGAGTCAAGAACTTTCAAAGTTCCCTTAAATGAGTTGTTGTTTCACACTCTGATTTCATTCAGGTAAGAGAAAAGAAAGGCATAATTTATTTTTTTTCTGAAATATTTTAAACAAAAGGGCTGTTTTCATAAAATATTGGTGGCAAATGGTTAAAATGTAAAAAAATATTCTTTTTAACTTACTTAGGCCCTTCATTTTCCTTTCCAAGTGTCTTGTTAGCATATTTTCTCTTCTATGGTTGTACTAATTATGGAACTGTTATAAGTAGTGTTATCCTTTCAGTAGTAAAAATGGCAATTATGACAAACAAAAAAGCTTTATCCTGCTTTCAGTTTGTCTTGTCTCTTTTGACTGGGAGCTCTGCAAGGCACTTCCTTAGTCTCTGTTTACCGAGTAAGGACACAATATGATTCTGCTGTCAATGGGAGCTGCGGGAATTCTGTAATTACTTCTAATGTTCCCGTTTTCCTGGTAAGGGAGCTGGAACAATGTTGGAGCCAAGCGTACATCTTGAATGTCTTCTGAACATTAGGAAACTGAGACTGCTTCATCCTCCTGCAGTCCTCTTTAAAGAAAGTTTTATTTTTTTAAAGAAGTACATTTTTCAGTTTTTGGGGTAGTAATGCTTCATCAGTAGAGATGATAGACAAGTATTGAGGAAAAGGATGAAAACCTTGTTTTCTAATTTATATGGTATGTACAGCAGGAACTCCTATTAGAGTTGAAATATTTGGGCATAAAAGAGGCACATCAGTTTTTATCTGAGTCTAATGATAGTTTCCCAGTTTTGTTTCCTTTCTGAAAGAAGTATGTCTTTCTACCATAGGACACAAATTCCAAGTGGCTTTACAAAACATTGTCAATATTTATAATGATGCCTAAATGCAAACCTGCAGTCAATCTGTTTGGACAACAGCTGTGATGTTATCTTTCTTTCTGAATAAACAGGTCTAATAACATCCTGTTAAATAAATGATTTTTCACAGACTCTAGCAACTCTAACTGCCCGAACAGCAACCTGAGCGGCCTTGTGCACACAAATGGTACATTATGAACTATAAAACTGTCATGAATTCATTCGTGAAAACAAAGTCTTTACTATGAAAAATATCAGAGGACAAAAATATGTTTCTGTCCATGTAGCCTCAAGTCTGTGATTATAAGATGAACTTGCCGAAGTTAGAATTTTTGTTTTGCAAGTCATCATCATGGCTGGGCTTCGCGAACGAAGATTGAGGAAGTAGGCCCATATGATTTCACTCAGTACACAGGCAATGTACCAAAACGCTTTCAGGATTATACTTTGTTCTGTGGATAGACGAATCTTTGTAAATATTCTGGATCTGGATGAAGAATAACAACAGGTGTTAAGAAGATGCATGAGATGAGACTGGAGTCAGAACTATCACTGTTATCTGAATGTTTATGCTCAAGATCTTTCTTATATATTATTTGCAAGAGTTGTAGAACTGCCTCAAAAACAATATCCACAGTTTTGTATCATTCTATCACCATGTTATAAGACTGTCATTGGTGTTATCTACTGAATTTGCATACCTTGACTTGTTTAGGTATATTGACCTCTGACTTTGTCTATTAGAGGACTCTGGTCCTCTAGTACCTCTGGTGATGTGGGATGGTGTGATGTGGGATAATGTCATGTGGGGTGACGTGATGCAGAGTAACCTATGGTCATTGACTGAAGATGTGGGACATGGTTTTTCCAAACATTTTTGAGCTGTAGAGAACTCCTTTCCCAGGCCAATATATTTCCTCTCCTCATGCCTTTAGCAGAAGTAGATGATGAAGCATGTAATGCATTGTGCTTTGTTTCTACTGCTGCTTAATGAGCAATTATTCACATTCAACTATGTAAAAAACCCTTTCTACAGATGGAGAAATAATAATCTCGTGCAGTCACAGATGCCTGATTTTCCATGTTGATAATTTCTTCCATTTATGCTCTCTTCATTAACGCAGGTACAACTGTGGTACAGTGAGAAACAGAGAAGGTAATATTTCCAGGAAAAGTACAGAACCAAATATTACCAAAAAATTACCAGTGTCACCCAAATACTACCAGGACATAATTAAAGCAACATAAGTAGAAAATTTCAGTTGGGAGAGCAACAAATGATAAAAAGTATTCTACCACACGGAATCACAGAATGACAGAGTATGCTAAGTTGGAAGGAACCCACAAGGATCATTGAGTCCAAGCCTCAGCCCTACACAGGACCCCAACCACCCTCTGGATGAAGAACCTTTTTCTAATATCCAGCCTAAACCTCCCCTGGCACAACTTCAGGCCATTCTCCCAGGTTCTGTCACCGGTCTCCCCAGAGAAGAGATCAGTGCCTATCCCTTTCCTCATGAGGAAGTTGTAGACTGCAATGAGGTCTCTCCTCAGTCTCCTCTTCTCCAAGCTGAAGAGATCAAGTGGCCTCAGCTGCTCCTTATACAGCTTCCCCTCAAGGTCCTTCACTATCTTTGTTGTCCTCCTTTGGTACTCTCTAACAGCTTAATATCTTTCTTATATTGTGGTGCCCAAAACTGCATACAATATTCAAGGTGAGACCGCCCCAGTGCAGAGCAGAGCAGGACAATCCCCTCCCTCAACCAGCTGGCGATGCTTTTCCTGATGCCCCCCAGGACATGGTTGGCCCTCCTGGCTGCCAGGACACTGCTGACTTATATTCAATTTGCCATCAACCAGGACCTCAAGGTCCCTTTCCATGGCACTGCTTTCCAGTATGTCTTTCCCCAGTCTGTATGTACATCCAGGGTTGCCCCATCCCAGGTGCAGAATCGGGCACTTCCCGTTATTGAACTTCTTATGGCTGGTGATTGCCCACTCCTCTTATTTGTCGAGGTCTCTCTGCAGGGCCTCTCTGCCTTTGAAGGAGGTCAACAGCTCCTCTGAATTTTGTATCATCTGCAAACTTGCTTAGTATTCCTTCCAGTCTTGCATTTCAATCATTTATGAAGATGTTAAAGAGCACAGGGCCTAAGATGGAGCCCTGTGGAACCCCACAAGTGGCAGGTAGTCAGTTTGATGTTACGTCATTCAGTGTTACCCTCTGTGCTCCACCCAATTGTTCACCTCTGTGCTCCACTCAGTTGTTCACTCACCACATAATATGTTTATCCAGATGTATGCTGGAATTTTTCTCCAGAAGGATCCTGTGAGAGACCGCATCAAAAGCTTTATTGAAATCCAAAAAGATTATATCACTGGCTTCCCTTGATCAACTAGGTGGGTTACCATGTCATAAAAGAAAATCAGATTCGCTAAGCACTACTCTGTCGTATGAAGCCGTGCTGGCTGTGACCAGTGACTGTGTTGCCTTTCAGGTGTTTTCCAATACTTCCCAGAATAATCTTCTCCATAACTTTACCAGGCACTGAAATGTGACTGACGTGCCAGTGGTTTCCAGGCTCCTCCTTCTTACCCTTCTTCAAAATTGTGACAATGCTCACTGGCTTCAGTCAGCTGTGGCCTCTCTGGATTCTCAAGACTTCACAGAACCTCGCATTAACACTCAGATGTTGTATTGCTTCTCAAAGACTTTCAAAATTTCCATGACTTCTGACTTACTGGTCTAAGCAGTCACATGGACCCTATGTAGGTCAGAGATTTGTAATACGTATCTTTTTTAAAGAATGTTGCAGTCACTGTAGCTGCTGGGATTCTGGTATGAGAAAGCTACTTTTTTTCTTTTTTCTTTTTTTTTTTTCCTAATATACAGTAAAATAATAATTCAGCTATTAGAGAATGGATAATTTAAGCTGAAAATCTGAATCAAACTTAACCTGAAAAGTAATTGCTGAGAAGTATGAAGATAAAGCACCTAAGTTCAAACATCTTCTATGATTTGGAGGAGGTTCCAACTCTCTCACATGGGTGTTTTACAGGGGCATGATGGGGCATCCACTTCCTTTATCCTGTGAGAAAGGCCTAGACCTGTTCTGAAGGTACTACCCAAAATGTAAATGTTCATTTAGAGGATGCTCTTTTCAGGCTCATATATTAGTCAGGTTTAGTTTCCATACAAAAATAACAGCTATTTTAATAATTAATTTTTCAGTTAGGCAAACTTACACACAAAAAAATAAAAAAAAAAAGAAAGGGCACATCCCATAGTGCAAGTGTAGTTACAACTGTGTTAATTCTATCCTTATCAAGAAATATTTTTATTCACCTAAGGTCTTGTTTCACCTATAAATAACTCTGTCCCAGTTAAGAATGTGAATTGCACAGCTTTAACCTTAGCAGTATATAGTTTCCCAGCAATGTAAGAACTTATCAACAATCTCTCTTTAACTCATACAGCAGTTTCTCCTTCAGAATGGCTAGTCTGAAATGAACTGAGAGACTAATGAAGGAAAAAAACATGCATTTTTTTCTATCTGAAAAAAACCCCATATATTTTTTCCATCTTAAAAAAGGAAAAAGAACAGGAAAAAAAGTATATACCTGTGGATAACTTGTTAAGTTGGTGCTTAGACCTGCTTTCCGCTTTTCCTGTATTTAGCAAATATTTCTACTTGCCAAAATTTTACTAAATTTCTGCAAATTTCAAATAGTGGTGTTATGCCAAAATAGATTTTTCTTCACTGTCACATTTTCCAACTGCTTTTCAGAAATGTAATTTTTACTTCTTTTGATGGCTCAAAAGTGAAAACTAAAACTAATTAAAAGTAATACATTAAAATAATTTACGTTATAAAATAAACTGAATTTTCCCATAACAATTTTTAAGACCACCAGTAGAGTAAAAAATATTTAGTTTGTTGTGAAATAATTTCTCGAAATCATGAAGCATAAGGTTTAAACAGATCCAAACAAAAACTCCTAAGGGGCTACAAAAATGCTATTAATAGAAAGTACAAAATAAACTCTTAAATAAAATACATCAAAGAAAATAAAGACTAGTAAAGAAAATCTGCAACATACATAAACAAAACAGAAATACGTACAGCTTTTTTTCAGTTTTGCTCATTTTGTTCTTCTTGATAAGGATAAAAAAATGTCAATGTCTCCTTTTTTAATATGCTGTCAGTTTTTTCTAAGGAAAACAGCAAAACCAAAAGTAATTTTTCAAAAAAGCTGTGTGTCAGTTTGTGTTGGTATGTGGGCTCCAGCTGAGTTATATTGCCAGTGATACATCTGCAGTCAAGAAACAAAGTCTGTAAGTACATAAATATATATGCATAGTGTATTGGGAAAGCAAGGATGCTGCAGTTGCAGAGCTGAAGAGAGTACAGGTTTCCTGTGATATAATTCATTCTTATTGTGAGTTTAGTTAAGTGGGAGGTCTATTTATGTGATGGTTAAGGTGTCTATTAAAAGGGTGTTTGGCACTTCTCCTCCTTTGAGCCTTGAAGTTCACTTCCTACAGTAACATGTTCCAGTCATAACACCTCCTTCTTCCCAGCTAAAAGTCAAGTCTGCTAGTCATCCCTCTGTGCTTCAAAATGTAGAAACCATAATTTAGCCCTTAGGAAATAAACCAATTGCAAGGAACCTGGTTTAACTTCCTGCTGGGGTAGGCAAATGGAGATCTACCATGAAAGTAAGCCTGCAAGCTTAAGAAATATGTGTACGTATTGAGCAATTACAGTCAACTGGAACACGCTAAGCACCAAACCCAATCACTTCCTGAAAGGACCAGTTGCTGCACGTAGCATCTGAGGATAACGAAACCATTATGAGTGCTGCACTCTAGAGAGAGAGGTGTGTGTGAAATTTCCTGTTCTGGTTGTGGACCAGTGTTTTCATGCTAGTGAAATAAAGGACCAGTCTATAAACTGAAACAATATGGGTCAAAAAATGTTTTCATTTCTGCCAACAGAAAAACCGAGGTATTCTGCAGAGCTTCATACACATAAATGATACGGATATATTCACAATTAAAGGCTTAGTCTAATAACGAGTAAAGTCTGTAGGGAAAGTTTAGGACACCTTGAGTGTTGTTGTTTGATGCCTGAAAAGCCAATATTTGCTCTGAAACATGGGAAATATTGTAAATTCTATCAGTTAATTACATCAGAAGTTAATTACCTTTGTTATTCCATGTTCTAATAGTGCTGGTTTAGGAACGGTAGTCCAAGAATACCAAGTAAACAAACTTTGTATGACTTGTCTCTACACAATCTTGTAATTTATTAGCTGCTTTAGTATCACATGCAATCCCAGTGCTATTAATATTTTTTAACATTTAAGGATTTTTCTTAGAAATTATGGATCACCTCTACCCAAATAAATAAATAAGGTGTACTGTGTGCATTCAAGATTGACAAAAAATATGAACACATGTTCGTGTCATACTATATTGCAAACTGGTTTCAAAAAATGTTTTGAAAGTTATTACAGTCAGCTTTTTATAGATACTAATATAAATATTCAATATATACAGCTGATATTTACAAAATATCTACTGATATCAGTGAAACTGCTTTACCAATGCCACTTTCTTGTGAAAAAATTTTTTTAAACATGACCAACTAGTGATCCATAAACATTTTTGAAAACAGTCTTAAATTTTATTTATTTCACTGTTACCTTTTGAGGTGTCACCATATCGTGTACTAAACAACGCAGCAAATAATTTAAGTGATGTATTACAAAAGGGAATATAATGCTCTGGAAAGAAATTATTACATTTTTATGAGTCCCATTTCTTGGGATTTATTTTCATTTTAAAGCTCAGAAAAATTAAGCAATGAAGTGTCAGAATAAGGTGAGGTGGGAACCCCAAGCTTTGAGACATTCTACAAATACTACAGAAAACTGGTAGACATTCTGTCAAATATCTCCAACACAGGATTTCTCTTTTCTTTTTTACTGGATAGACAACAAGTGTTCTTTATTCCACTGGGATTTATGTAAATTACTTTAAGCTGAAACACCTATACAATGCAAGTATACAATCCATGAGCTTTCACACATTAAATGAAGCCAGGGTCAGGCTGGGTTAGGATTACACACAAGGTCTCCAAAGAAAGCTCTGGATACAGCAGAAAGTGGTCATGGTCACAAAGCAAAGGGATGCCTCCCACATTCCCTGGCCCTGGCAGGAAACAGTGCCCTGTATGTTTGGACCAGCCTGCCAGTAGAGCTTCTGTCTCAACTTGAAGCAAAAGCCAGTGTCCTGCCGCTGTAATGGCTGTGTCTTGTTGCATGCTTGGTAAGCTTAACAATACTCATGAGTTTTTTTGGCCTAAAGCTCATCTGGGACCATAGTTATGCTGGCCAAATTTATTATCTGCTTCAAATAATCTAGGCAGTTAATTCAATCTACATGTTTGTTTGTTTACTTGTTTTCTCCCCATTTATTTTCCACTTAAAACATGAACAAATGTTTACATTTTTTAGGATGTTTCTGATGAAAGGCTTTTGCAAACGGTTTCTTTTTTTGCAATTACATTATGAACCAGATGACAATGAACTGTCTAATTTTCAAAAGAACTAAGTGTTTAATTGACTGTAGAGAACACGTGCAGTGGAGACTTTCAGCATCAGGTACTTGTGATAAAAAAACTTCAACAGAAATACATTTTTCATTTAAAACAAACAAACAAACAATCCAAAACCACTAAAACCCCCCAAACCAAAATAAAACAACCTCCCCAAATCCCCAAACACTCCCCAGCTGAATTTTTTAATCTGAAAACTATAAACTTAAGGGACTGTGCTGTTTATTCATCTTACTTGTCAGGTTCCCTAAATAATTTCCTGGCAGACTGGGCAATTTTTAATAAAACAGGCAAAGATAACCCAACCAACCCACAAAAAAAAAAAAAAAAAAAAAAAAAAAAAGAGTAGATGATTCAAAGTTAATTCCATTCTATAATTTTTAGTCATAACAGTATCTTGTTAGAGGAGATAGATGGACAGAAGTACCTCCATCGTCAGGTATGACTTAATAGGCATGTGAAGACTGCTCAGTTGAATATCATAGGTTTATCTCCAGATGAGCCAGGGGTTGTCTCTTAACCAGGGAGCACACAGAAGGGAATGGAAACTATTGTTATCATGAGATGGTTGTTGGCTCAAAGATTATAAAACAACAGGATAGAAGGCTGCATTAATTCCAGTGGTCATGGAGTAACCTTTCTTTTCATATAGAAGTAAAATGCATCAAAAGCTGGCTTTGTTTCAAAAAATGTTGATATGCCATAAAAGTAAATCCAAATTAAGTTTATACATTGATTTTTTTCAATTTTTGTATTGTCTGTGTTATTCATATGTTATTTCATAACCTGCTGTGCCTGTATAGATCAAAACAGGTGTCAAAATGCCAAACATTTTTTGCTCAGTGAGAAACGTGAGTCTGGCTTTGTTTAAGTATCTGTTTTGCAGAGAAGAGTAGAACTGAGCAGGCAGTTGCTTGTTTATTGTTAATTTTATATTCTCTTACCTTATGTTATTTCATTTTATTCTTCCATCTGTGTTTTATAGGGAAATAAGATCATTTTGAGATATATGTGTTCCGGATTTGTAATCTTGCCAGATCCACACCCTCTGATAACAAACCTCACAGCAGTCTCCTTGCCCATCTTGCTATGCAAGCCTCCAAAGACCCTTACCTCTACATTCCACCAACTTTGTGACCATGGGAAGCAGCCTCCAGCAGTGCATCTGAACAAAACCTCAAGCCAGGACCTAGCATATGCCCATTCCCTCATCAAACTGGTTCCCTTCTTGCAGCCATCATTTTGCCTTGCATGAAAATCATACTCTGTATCGGGACGAAGTTGGGATGTTATTTTTTTTGGTCTGTGTTTGGCCCTAGCCACCTGCAAAAGTTTATGTTTTCTCCTGCCAAGTCTGCTGATAAAGCAGTGAACTTGGCCTTGGAGAGAGAACTTCTGTGTAAACTGTTTTAATTGGTCTGTTGTGATTGGTCCATTGCTTGTCAAGGGAAGTTGGAGGACAAAGTGATGAGGAGGGTGATGAAGGTATCCCCCAGACTCAACTGGAAAGACCCCCCCCCCCCAATTCACTGCACCTGCGTCAGGGGATTTCCAAGGTGCTCACGCGTGCGTAGGAGGGGTGCACTTACATAACAGAAGGGGTGGGATTGAGAGCCCTTGATGGGGCGGTGCTGGCCACACCTCCTTGGGGCAGGTGAGCTCAATAAACTTTATAAAGGCAGACTCGTCTCTTGAGGGGTGGGTTGGCTCTTCACGATGGACCAAGTTGCCTTTAGCGGGGATGCCTGCTTGAAGTGGGAGCCTGCCACCCCTCCGGAACCCACAGCTGCCACAGAGAGACTTCATTACTGGTTAGGATGGGTAAGATTATCTTATAGGTGACACCTGGGTGAGTATGGGGTATTGAGCCTTCTTTCTAGGGTCTTTTGTGCACTTTTTCCTCCACCCTAATTCTTTTCCCTCAGGTGCCTGTTTTTATTCCCCTTTTTCGTTGTTTGCCACCTTTTCTAATAAATAGCTATTTTTTGCCAACTAACAATGGTGTTTGGTTTATTCCCATTCCAGAATCCCTCAAACCTGTTTTTCCCCGACATATTAACCCCTTTCCCTGTTACATACTCCCAAGACCAGATGGAGCTGCTCCTCCAGCAAGAAAACTCTCATGGAAGTCCTCTTTTGCTAGATAGTATTTTCATAACAAAGAAATGACAATGAAAGCAGCAACTGGGGCAGTGTTGGAACACCAGCCATACAGAGTGGTGAGGTAGCATTTCAAATTTAGCCTGTTGTCTCAGAAGCTGTAGAGCTCCCCATAGTGAGGTGCCTGTACCCACACTTACTACTTTCATCTTCAAATTCACCTCATAGTGAAGGGTTTGGTAATGTAGCAGCAAAGTTATATGCCAGTAGAAAAGACACAATCAGCGATGTCTTGGCCTCACAAAAAATCTTATGGTGCTGTGGTATCTCACCCTACAAAATCAGTTTTTGTACCAGGTGTGAAGGAGGAAAGGCTGACCAAGGAAAGATCTACAATGTGGCTGAGGAGCTTATGATAATAGCTCAGTAGGCTAGCAGTAAATAAGAATAAATCTAGCCAGTGATGGCAGCCTGTAAAAACTTTCCTCACTCAGATGATTCTATCAACACACTTCCTCCTGAGTTCTGAAATATTTTTAATGTAGATTGTTGTTTTTTTTTAATTTTCTTCCATCCAAACTTTGCATGTCCCTCAGCTCCCATTAAGCACAAGCCATCTGACCAGCAACCCTACACATGTGGTGAAAAAAAAAAAATAAAGAAAAAAAGGGGTCAGGGAAAGGTTGGTTGAATAGGCAATTAGTGGAAATTTCATAAACAATAAGGGAAAAGTGTTAGAGAGCAGCCTATTTTTTTCTACAAAACTCTCTATTTCATCTCCAGGAATATTCTTTTCATGCATATTTAGTTTAGGAAAAAATACTACCATACATCTTTCAGGATATCTTTCATTCTTCATTTATGATACTATAAATGTTTAGGTAATAATGCTGGTATTGAAAACAAGTCAAATGAGCGCAATTCAAATTAGTGGGCAAGCTAGAGCAGAGTCTTTCATTTACAGTCCGCTTGATCAGACCACATTAAAATCAGTAAGAGTTAAGCCTACCCTGTTTACAGCCCATAGGTTGTTATCTAGTTTCAAATCTTTCTGTTCAGAATTGTTAAGCCAGCACTGTACTGCATGCAGCTCGAAATTAATTGGAAGCTTGGTTTCTAATGGCTGTTTTAGGGGCGGGAGTTGGAAATCCTGAAATCCACACCATGCCCTAAAAATGTATTCATTTAATTTAAAACCTTTACATTACATTACAGGTTATTTGAAAGTTAAACACTTAGTCACAACATTCTGTATCAGATGCTGTGAATTTATTCACATCTAGATTTTTAAATTACCTCCTTTCCATTTCAGATGCCAATTTCACTAGGCTACCTGAAACATCATTTACATAGAGTTATTACATCAGGAAAGAAAAAATCCTCTCGTGTTCAGTGCCTTGTTTCTCTAATCCCCACAGATAGTGAGGAAGAAAGGCTGGCTTTATACTGTCAATTCTTTTACTACATCCATTGGCACTTGTCAATATTCCTTACCAGACAAAATGCACAAATATTCTAGAACATGGAACAGCTTCAGAAGTTTGCTGCTGCTTATATGTGGGTGTACCATAAATGTCTACACATTAATTAATGAAAAAAATAGGAATGTTTCGATGCTGCAAAGCCATAAATGTATCTCTTCTAGCTGAGCTAATGAATTAGTTCCATATTTTTATATCACTATCACAAAAAAAAAAAAATCTAGGCTGCAGAGTACCTTCTTGTACTATTTAGTGGGAAAAACTCACTGTATAAGTGATGGAATCTTGTAAACATACACAGTTCCTTAGGGCTTTCTGGGAGATGGAGTAATATATGCTTCCAATATACACTCTCCTGTTATTTTTAAACATGGATTCAAACTGAAACATACACAAGATCTGGGGCCATTCAGCACTGGACCTGTACCTTTTCACATAGCTCAGTGCTCTAATTTATACATATTCTGCAGTCTCTTGGTAATGGTATTCATTCCTATGCAGTTATGGAAACATATCCCTTTTCAGTCAGAGAGGACTCCGTCACACCTACTTGCAGATGTTCTCTTGTCACACTGAGTTAGAGTGACCACTAACAAATAAGAAACAATTGAGAATCATGCCAGTATTTTCTTTTCTTACCTGACAAGTCTTCCTGAGAAGCCTTAGATGTAAGACCTGTCTCAGTGTAATTTGTGTAACTGAGCTCTGCCTAGCCAGCTCTCCCCGCAGTGATAACTGCTTCGGTTCTTGCCCTTAACTCTGAGCTGTACTTGTTTTGTGTCTCATTTCTCAAAATAAAGATAATAGTTCCATTCTATTCTGGGGGGGGCATTGAGATGACTCTTCCCACCACAATCTACTCAAGCTAGGTCTAGAAGATGTATGTCGTGAAACATCTGAAAAATGTAATCCATCAGATGTCTCAGTCATGTACTAAACTGGACTGCATTAGTACTCTCATCTAACTTACAAACAAGATCTTACACCTTTCCAAAGGGAAAAAAACCAAACAACTCCCCCCCCAAACAAACCAAACAAAAAAACCAAAGTGAACCAAACAAACAAAGAAACCAAAAAAATAAGGTAGGAATTGTTGAGATCAGAAAGATTTAGTTGAGACATAGCAGGTGTGTGCATAGAGACCCGTGAGATCAAAAATATTTCTATGTCCCACAACCTCAATAAAATGTTAGACATCAAGTACTTGAACTTATATTGAAACCCTGAATGGGGTAATACACCCCTTGAGGGTACCATGTCTTTGAGTGAATCTGAAAATCGAATATTTAGTTTGCAAGAATGATGAAATAAAGGAAATGAGAAGGCTTTTATAAAAATAAAATAAGAGTTTCACAAATTGGATAAAGATAAAGGTTTTCTTTAAGGTTTTGGTAAACAGGAAGGTTTTAAAACTGGGGGGGTCTGGTAATGAAAGACCCACATATATTCCTGAACTACCATCCCGTAATCCTCCCGATGCTAGCATTCTTACCTGCTAGTGCTCCAGTCCAGTATGAGGCAAAAGGACAGAAAAGCTATAAAAGAAAGTGTAGTCTTGCTGAATACATGACTTTCTGTAATTTAGGACTCCCTGTTTTAAATTTACACACCATTGATATCAAGGTATATCATACAATTTGGAGCAGCCAGTACTGAGGTAAGCCATATGATAACACCTGACACTTAGGTCATTTGCACAGAGAATGAGCATGGAAATCTTCAGTACCCTGACTTTCAACGTCTGCATCTGATTGTGGGTATCTACACATGACCTAGTAATCCTGAGCTCTCTCTACAGTTATGAGAGAAACATGGTTTACAAGGGTGACAGTTTTCACTAAATGTAGATGTCTACTTTGGGACAAGATGAATCACTTTCTAGAAATGTCTGTTTCTTTCCGTTAACTATAAATAGATCCACATTGATTAGGAAAGATGTAGACATCTGTACTGTAGATTCTGACATGCAATCAGCTGAATCCAATCCAAGCAGTTAAGAGATGTTTACGAATAAAATAAATACATTATACAAGTAATTGACAGTGAAAAGTAGCAGCATTCACACAAATCCTTAATCTTTTTCACTGAAATATAAAGGAATCCTGTCCTCCTGGATTGTATTTTTGTGGTAGAATTTCAACGTTAGATGAGTTTATAAATTTGTGTGCATTTAAACATATTCTTCCTCTAAGACCTTTTAAACTGACAGGAGAAAGAACCCAAACTTTACAGAGTTAAAAAAACCCCTAATGGGTGGCACCTTTTATACTTGTAGAATAATAGTATCTGATTACTATCTAATTTTTAGTAGCAAATATATGGACTTTAAATTATGTTTCTCTGCACAAGATTAGTGATATATTTGTATAATTTTTATACACTGAATGCAAGACAAGGCTTCTCCTCTACCACTCCCGCTCCTGTCATACCTCACAGAGCATGGAAATCTACCTGGCCATACAAAATAAAAAAGGCATTAAATGTTTGCTAACTTTTTATAATTATTTTTAGCAATTACTCAGCTAGACTGGGGTAACTCATTTGCTCTTTTACAGCATATAAAACTGTCACAAAATATATGTATGTTGTGTGGGGCTTGACTGCAATTGCTGTGTTACTTGTGATCACTCAGAATTTATTCCCATAAGCAGTTAGGAACTTGGATGCTCACTTCTCTAACCTACTGCCATGTCTATGACTGTTCCAGTGCTGATCTCTAAACATTTGCCTAGCTGGAGGGAATACAGGCTCCATGAGAAAGACAGGAAAAATTACCAGAAGGTCTGAGTGGATGAACTGGAAGCTCCTGACCAAACTTAAACATAAAAATGAAGCATACAGAAGGGGGAAGCAGGTACAGGCAACATGAGAATACAGAGGCACTGTCCAAGCATGCAGAGATGTGGTTAGGAAGGTCAAAGACCATCTGAATGCTTTCTTCACCTCAAGCTCTACTAGTTAAACCAACCTTCGGAAAATCCAGATCTTGATGACCAGAGGAAAAGCCTAGAGCAGTGTAGACTTACCCTTGATGGAAGAGCATCAGGTTACAGAACATGTAAGCAAATTGGACACATCTAAGTCCTTAGACCCTGATGGGATGAATTCATGAATGCAAAGGTATCTGGCAGATGTTATTGTGAAGAATGATCATGACAACTGGGAGAAGTGCCTGAGGACTGGAGAAAAACAAGTCCTTACTCTTGTCATCAAAAAGGTCAAGAAGAGGAGTGCATGGAAACAAAGGCTGACCAGCCTCACCTTAATGTCTGGGAAGGTTATGGAACACTTACTCCAGGGAATTTTTTCCAGGTATGTGGATGACGTGCAGATGATAGGGAGCAATCAGCATTCACAAAGGGGAAGTCATTCTTGACCAATCTGACAACCTGAATTGACAGGCCTGGTAGATGAGAGAAGAGCAGGGAATATTGTCTGTCTTGGTTTCAATAGGGCTTTTTTGATTCCATAAGATCCTTGTAGACAAGCTGCTGATGTATAGGCTTAGTGAGAACACAATGAGATGGATTAAAAAATAATGGAATGATCAAGCTCTGGTGATCAGTGGCACAAAGTCGGTTTGGAGGCCAGTGACTAGAGGTGTACACCAAATAGAGTATTGCTCTTCAACATCTTCATTAATGATCTGGATGGTGGAGGGGAGTGTACCCTGAGCAAGTTTTTTGATAATACAAAACTGAGAGGAATGGCTGACATGACAGGGTTGTGATGCCATCCAGAGAGATGTTGACTGAAAAAAAGGGGTTCATGAGGTTCAACAAAGCAAAGTGAAAAGTCCTGCATCTGGGGATGAACAACCATATGCACCAATTATGGTGGGGGTGACTCAGATGGAAGACATCTTGGCAGAAAAGGCCATGGGGATCCTGGTGGACACTAAGTTGAACATGAGCCAGCAATGTACCTTGATTGGCATTTTAAGCTTTTCTGCAGGATAGATTGTCTTGAATGCATTCAATAGAATTTTCAAGAAGTTATTATTGTATTATTAGTATTATTATCACCATTATTATAATTTTTAGTACTATTAGCATTACTATATTGGTTTTATCTATTATGTTTTCAGAAGGAGTCATACTGTCTTTTGCATATTGTGTTTGAGAAAAATTTGGTAAGATGCACACCATCAAAGTTTAGATGTTATGGGTGCCTAACCTTCCCTTTTACTCAACGACAATATATGAGTTTCCAATGTTTGTTAATTTCATCTATTTTAAACATTTACTTTAGAACGAGCAGAATAATTGCAGTTTCAAGAAGTGAGGAAAGATTATGCAAAATTAGAAGCTGCCATCCACAAAACCCAGCCAAAACCAGCATAGACATTTTATAGTCAAAGTCTTGATCAGAAACAAGCCAAGACAGAGTGAATTTGACCAAATGGAAGTCTTAACAAAATGAACAAAAATGAAACAGAAGGAATCAGAAACACTACGGTGGTGCACCATTTTTATTTCACTGAAGCTAAAATAAAGAAATCACTTCCATTCCTCTAATCCTTCTGTGATCTAGCACTGTTTCAGAGAGCCTCTTTTTATTGCTCTGGCTGAGTTGATTTTCCCATAGAAGTCCTCACAGTGCTGTGCTTTGCAGTGGCAGCTAGAAGGGCATTGATAACACACTGGAGTTTTGGCTACTGCTGAGCACAGCATCAGTACTGTAACATTCCTTCCTTGATTGAGGGCAAGATCCTGGGAGGGGCACAGGCAGGCCAGCTGACCCAAACTGACCAAAGGGATATTCCATACCATATGATGTCAGCTCAGATACAAAAAGCTGAGTCAAGGAGCAAGAAGGCAGGCATTCATTGTCTCTGATGGCTGCCTGCTGAGAAACCATCACAGGTGCTGAAGCCCTGCTTCTCAGAGGTGGCCAACCATTGCTGCTCATGGGAAATAGAGAATAAATCCTACTATCTTTCACTTTGCTTCACTTTTGTGTATGCAAGCTTTCGCTTTGCTTTTGCTTTAAATAAACCGCCTTATCCCAAACCATGGGTTGTGTTCCATCTTACTCTCTCCCCTGCCTAGCTGGGAAGGGGAGTGATAGAGCAGCTGGATGGGCACCTGGCGTCCAGCCAAGGTCAACCCACCACACTGTTAATTCGATTTCTCTTCCTTTTCTCTACTTTGAGTCATACATCAAAACCCATACTCTTTTTCTAACCTGGACAGGTATCAAGCTCTGTTGACCTCTTAGAAATAATAAGAATTCACTCACAGAATAATTAATGAATTTTACATTTGTCTTTCCCTTCTCCAGCTTTCTATCTTAGCTTTAAAATATCAGTCATATTTAATCCCATACCAGTTTTACTGAAGGACCATCTGTAGCTTCCTTTCACCCTGGATCAGGCCTGGTGTGCTTGTCCATCTTCAGAACATATTAGCAGCTACAGTGAATGCTGTTTTACCACATCATTAATTGACTTACCAAATTAATGTCAAAGGATTTTATTTTCTTTTAAGCCTTTTTTTTTTTGCCTTCCAAAATTGGTTTCTATTTACTAAAAAATTTTGTTCCTCTACTTTAGACAACAAATCAAAACAAACTGCTTGTGTTGATTCGAGTTGCTTATCTACTGTTCCAACTAACAATAGAAAGTATCACATTAGGGAAATCTGTTGCCTCATCTGTGGAATCTATTCTGAAATTAAAAAATGATTGGTTGCTGTGTGAATTAAATAACAAAACCTAAACCTGCAAATTTTTATGATACAGCAGAAATGCACTGAAGGAACACATCTATAAAACTGAGAAAATATCTCTAAGTAATCTCCTAAGTGGATTCGGTCTTTTTAATTTTGGATGGGAAGCCTGGCATCTTTAGAATTCCCCTAGATCTACTCCTTACAATAGATTATGAGTTTTGATATGCATATTATTAAATTGTTTAGGAAAGATAAAAGAACAAAAGGAACATGAAATTATTTGAAAATTTAGACTGCTAGTGAGGCTTGTGAGCCAATGAATTTCACCTGCATGGACTAAGCTGAGATTTTAAAATTTTTTTCCTCTATATTCTCTAGTTCTATTAGCAGAGTCCTGAGAACAGCATTTAGGAATCTCCCATTGTCACACAGTGAGACCCAGAAGGATGTGTCATTTCAGCTTGAAGATGTACTTTGCAGAGGAAATGGGGTGAATATAGAGGGTACTTGGGGAGAAATTAACCGGTAAAATTAATCACAGATGAGAGGATGGGGGAAAACACAAGGGTCTGAGGTAATGTTTACCTTCCGACAGGTTACTAGTTAGTTTTAAACCATAGAAGTACTTATGATTAAAGGTTAAATATCAGAAATAGTATTGAAATTTTGTGACAAGTTAACAGAAGAACTAGAAAGATATTTTGATGACTGAAGAAAAGAACCTTGAAAAATTTAAAACATATGCTTTTAAATAAGTTAGCAGGTGTAAACTTACAGAGGAGTAATTAATGGTTTATATGCTAACTTGTCTGGCTGTAAATTATTTCAATGTCCACACTAACAAGTGTTTCTCTTTTGTTTACTCGTTTTCCATCAAGGAGCACTTTATGTAATTACTCGGAATATATAAATCTTCTATGAGAAAAAATTATTGAGGGTTGCAGTGAGATAAACATGAAAGACAAGTGAATGACACCTAAGCTTCTGTTTGTGTCAGAAGACCTAGCACTTCTGAAGCACATCACTTGCTTACTCTGCTGTAGTGCATATCACAGTGAGTCCTGGGAGAGCACAAGCTGCTTTTCTTTTTAAGGAAATTAAGTCAAAGATGCTAATGAATGTTAGCTAACCAGAACTAGACCAGTCTGCAGACATTGTCTAGTCACACTTACTCACTGATAGCTAGTCAAGGTTCAGTAAGACACACTCAGTTAGATAGTGAATATTTTTTGTGCTATTGGCCAGATAGATATGCTGTAAATGAGACTTTTTACATACTTCTATTGTATTTTTTTGTCATCATCCTTTCTCTTATAGTTTCTTTGTAATTATACCATTGCAGTCTGCTGTTTCATTTTCTTCGTTGTGGTTTGTGCAGTAATTTTCTGAGGAATCCAGGACTCTATCATTGCCTTAATAACATCTGTCTTCCTTTCTCTGTAAACTAATCACCACCTGGCTATATAGTGCACTTGCTCTGCTGTTTATTGCATCAAATACAGGGATGAGCAGCAATTAGCTCTCTGGAACACGACTAGAACCCTCAAGGAGAACTGGAGTACTGCTAGAAAGTTACAGTCTTTGACTGTTATTTTAGGTATGCTCTGTAGCTCTGTGATTAAAATTGCACACATCAGTTTTAACCGCTTGTCTCACTAATCTACCTGAATAGCCTGACAGAGCTGTAAAATCATTCTTGAAAAAACCAACTAGCGAGGCACATAATTTTTACAGGGTGTGCACACTCTTTCACCAAAAGGGTTTCTTTTCAAAACCCATATTTTTCTTATTGGTCAAGTTCCAGCTTATGTTCTTTCATAGTCCTGTAGGCTGCTAAGGAGATTTGAAAATCAGTCCAAACTGTGTACCAATAATGATTTCTCACATAATTTTTTTCTTAAATCAGTGTTTCAGCAAGTCATTCTGATGACTATTAATTAACCACAAAATTGTTTGAAGCACTTAATTGTATTAGAAAATGGAATTTCAGAATATGAAGATTCTTAGGTGTAGACACTACAAAAAACGTACACAGTGTGATCATGTTGACATTACACAAATCAATAGGGTTAAGGAGTAATGCTATTTGTCATGAATATGTAGGTGTAGTATTAGTTCTGTTAGGTGATTAGTTAAGTACAGTTGCTCTGATCAGGTGTCTAATGTTAATATTTGGTTAAAGTTCAAAATTTTTAGTCTCCAAATTTTTGCTGGATTGAATTTGTTTTAAAATGTTATTAAAAAATAACATTTGTCACAAACATTTCTTCTGAATAACTGCTGGTGAAATATCTGAGATGAAAGTATTGTAAAAATTTGTCAGTGAATTTGTGAGGCTAGAAACGACCTCCAGATGATACTATGTACTTTCAAAAGCACTAATGTTCTTTATATTTCCCATCGATTTTTCTTTAAATAAGAAGAGCAAGCCTGAAGATGCTGAAAATCCTTATATTTCTGATTGACTTTAAAAAAAAAAAAAACACAGAAAAACTCACAGATATATTTTCCTCATGTTATTTTTGGCAATTATTTTACCTTGTCATAATACAGATATCATCACTTAAATGTTATTAAGAGGGTTAAGTGAACCATTAAGCATCTTTTCCTTCTATTGGGTTGCTGCTGGACACATGATCACAGTAATAGCATTCACACTATATTTTCTTTAAGGAAAATATTATCAGATAATATTATTGATGTAACAATAACAGAGAAAACACATTACAAGTGCTGGATAAAATTTCTCATGAGAAAAGTCATTTCATTATATCAAAAATAACTCTTTTTTTCCCTTCTTCTTAAAAGCTTTGCACTTTAAAAACCAGAGCTGATAGAGCTCGTCATTGATCCATCCAGGCTTCTGTAGCTACCTGTGCATGTCATCTGGCTTCTTAATAATCACATAGCTCATACACTTGCTTTGGGGTAAAATTCCTGTTTAACTACTGCAGGATGTATAACTTCATGAGTGAAACCTTATAGTAATCTATGATCATACAGGAAAAAAGGGACATACTTGTGCTACTTCTATATTTATATTATATGTGTGGTTTTTTCATAAGTGATGGTATTTTACCCTGCCTTATGACTTGACAATATATTGTACAGATCAAAGTATATTTTGCAGCACATATGAAAGAAATACAGCAAATAAAATATACAGGGGTTTTTATTTAATTTTTTTTACTAAATGCTTCTGCATTACCTTTCATACATACTCTGTTGAAATATCTTTCATACAACTACCATTCTTTATTAGCTATGTTTCCAGGGAAAGGTATCTGGGCCATACTTCAGCAAGACAATTCAGATTTTTTTTAACTAACTCCAAAATGGGAACCATTTCTGTATGGCTTCCTCAGTACCCTAAATGTCAAGGTCCAATAGATATAAAGAAATCAACAATTATGACAGGAAGCCATGCCAAATCAGAAGAGACTTAGATGCAGAAATAAAGAATGGGAACTGTATAGTAATACCCATGTTAAATATCTAAAAAATTTAACAACATGACAGATTTTTATTCATTGCTACTAATAAGTAAAGAATTTTCTGGTTAACTGTGTTCTGTAAACTTGAAGCAAAGAAGAAGGAATTTGAAATACAATAACTACAAATAAATTCACAAATCAGGAACAAATTTGTTGCTGCACTGAGACAGAAAAATTTGAAGTAGTGACATGGAAGAGGTGGGAGTGTTCATAAGGTATTTTGTTTCTGTGTTTGGAATTAAAGTGTTTGGAATGAAACCTGTGTAATAGGAAGCATCTGAGGCACAACTATACGCTAAAATCAAATTTTGTTTGGTCAACATATCCAGAAAAAACATTCCTTTGAACATTCAGGAATTAGATAAGGAACTCTCTTAACCAAAGAGTGGAACAAATCAGCAGTTTGGAGAAGGGTTGAGGAGCATCTCTTAATTTCTCACATTTTTGAAACAATGAAGTGTTTAATGATGTGCTGAATCATGGTGACATTTCTATAAACTGTAATTCAAGCTAAACAGATTCTTAAATATTTTCTAAATTCTTTCCTAGGAAGATTTCGTTACGGAGGCAATATGGTTTCCAAATTATTACCAAGACATAACTTTGCCCTTAAAACCAAGAAAAGCTGAAATTAGAGCAAGAAGTGGTAGTATTGATGGTTCAAATCTGAAGGAAAGAGAAAATAGGACCAGGATTTGAATGGACTACTCGCTTAATCTTTTCAAAATCACAACATTAACAAATGTTCACAAAGACTTGTTCTTTACCCTTTTGCTTATGGTTTATAAATAACAGGATGTATATTTTACTTCTTAATCAGGATTCTTAGCTAATTCTGCAGTAACAGTGGTAGCAATTTTATCACTCTGCCTGCATCCAAACACATCTGATTTTGGCAGGTACTTCGAACCTCAAGTCCCACGTTCTTTTGCAGTTATCTGTACCAGATCACAATATTTAACATACTTGTCACCTTAATCAGCTGTTAACACGGAACACCAGCATTTACTGACCTACTTCACAATGTGCTTCCTAAGCATCATGGATTATATATCCTATGAAAATACAATATTTTGGCAACATGGTGAGTCTGGGAGCTGAAGAAAACTTGATCTAGTTCCAGATTCTAGCCCTGGCATTAGACACTGTACAGAATAATAAATCTACAAAACTATTCAGCTGCTCAAAGATGCTTGTCTAAGGCAGAGTAAAAACATCTCTTTGGGCTCTGTTGGGTAGCTTGATGTCCATTAGTGATAATGGGAGACTAGCCCCCTAGATCACAGACATGGGCGCTGGTGACTTCAGGGTTTGTGTATGGGAATCTTGAGCTGCTACCACCTGGAGAGCATGCTGTTGCATAAGCAATAGGCACCATGGGGCACTTGAGTTGCATTAGGAGCATCAGAGAAATTCACACAGATTGGTAGGTACAAACAAAAACAGGGAGACCTGCACCTTTCTGCAGATACAGGTACTCCATAGCACCCATTTAGCTGACTGAATCCTACTCTTTGTTGTTCAATATATTGGTTTCCTTCACATGGTTGTCTTGATTTTGTTGCAGTACTTATTTGGATCTCTGTTCTCTGTCAGACTACCCCTTTCAAGGAATGTTGCAATTCACGGTAGGGTTCATTACATTTAGCTTTAGCCATATCCTCAAAAACATCCTTGTAGCTATTCAGAGACTGATTGCCCTGAGCAACCTGATCTAAGTTGCTGGTGCTTTCAGCAGGAGCAGATGACCCACAGGGGCCCTTCCCAATGTGTAGGACTCAGTGGTTCTGCTTACAGCTGAAATGACAACCAGGGGCTGCTCTAAGAGCCAGTAAAGAGGCACTCGGGGGCACATCTGGCAAACGCAGGCCCCGATAGCTGGGTGAGGTGAATCTTACCTTATATGTGCCTATTCCTCACCACTGACCTTAAAGAGAGTGTATAATGACAGATTCAGATGTAGACACATGCACAAAAGATCTCTACAGCTGGTCAGGTGAATCCGTTCCTCAATAGCTGTGGAGTCTCTGTCTTCTGGAATTTTTCTGCCTTTGTCAGTATGAGAATAAAAACCCATTGTGGTCACATAAAATTTGTTTCCCTCAGAAATTATTTTTAACAATGCAATGGGGTAGCAAAGTTTAACAGAACAGTGTCAGGAAGCCCATTTAACGGTTAGTGAGATGATAGATTTTTTTCCCAAATTTTATCCTCACTCACTGTGTAAGCATAGGCAAGGTACTGTGTGTGCCTCAGTTTATTCAAATGTAAAATTGTTATAATTAATATTCAGAATAATTAATGATTAAGTGCCTTGAGAACATATGATTAAACAAACTCTAGAAGAGCAGAGTAGTTTTGTTTCAACCTCTTTAAAACTGTATCCTCTTGCCACATATTTTCAAAAAGTTTACAACTCCTTACTAGAGCTAAGTGACTAATTCAAATGAATAATTTATCTGAAGATTTTTGCTTTGTTTTCTCTTTGCAAATTGTTCTCAAATAGACTGCAATATTCTTGGTTTATTAGTTATTGCCAGATTATGCACAGATCTCTTCAGTAACTAATTCTGCATCTGAAGATCATTGAATTTTTTTTACTGAAAATGTTAGTAATTTGCTATTTGTACTGTGCTGGTAGTTCTTTCCTATTATTGAAAAGCATATGTAATTAATCAATACAGTTGTACATATGTGTAATGATATTTTATAAATAAATGCATATATAAGAACAATTCCTGTTTCATGGACTTTAAAGGTCAAAGAACACCAGGAGACCACCTACCCAGAACATCTGTAGAGTCAGTTTCCCCAGAATGGAGACTAATAATTTGTGCTTGACTAAAAGTGGCAGTCTCCTTTTAAGAGGATCTGCAAAAGATTATCGAGAAAAGGAAGCATATTTTCAATAGACTTAAATTCACCGTATGGAGTTTGATTCTTTCTTCTCCTTCCACTACAAATCAAAGATGACTAGAAATTATTGGATGAAATTACTTTCTCTGTTCATTCTTGATTGGGTGACTTCAAGAGACAGAAGAAAATGCACTGCTATTGGTAAGTTCTTCTAATACTTAATTACCCTCCATGTTAGAAATGTTTCTTACACATAATATGAATTTTTCAGGCTTCAATTACCGTTTAACAGTTCTTGTTACTAAATTACACATCACATCAAGTTACCTCTTGATATTTTCCATGAGCTAAACAGAGTGAGCTTACCGTAAGCCTGTTTTTAAGCCTTCAAATAATAGTTTCTTCTGAACACTCTTAAATTTGTTTATATGCTTTAATATTCTACTGTCAGTCTCAGCAGTGCCATTTATATAGCTAAAGTTCATGACATATTGATTAAGAACATCCATTTCCTGCCCAGAGATCAGGAGAAATATTGTTGTGACTGCTGTCAGACAAATGATGAATCACACACACTTAAAAAAGCTTCAGTTAAACACACCCATAACACATTCACACAGAAATACATTTTTGGTCATGTAAATATTTCATTTGAGTGAAAATTCAATTTTTTGTTTTAGTATATATTTCTGCCTACTTGATCTATTTAAAATTCTTTGGCTAAAATTAACATATTTTTAAAACAAATATTCTAATTTGAAAGAGAAATAAACATATATTTCATTTGCAAAATCAGTAAGTACAGTGGTTAATTTTATGTGTCCTTGAATGAAACACAGGACTCAAATTTTGATCCATATGAGCTTCCATTTTTGGTGATATTGAGAATCATCTAAGTTTTATCTGGCTCTCTCCGTGACTTATGCCATTAACTGCATGAATTGTTATTGTTAGAGCACATTATAAAGTGAGACATTTTTCCCAACTAAGGTTTGGAATTGAAATCAGTTTTACAAAAACAATTTCTATCTACAGGAAAGCAAGCAAGAAATAGGGTTATCCACATCTACCTGAACCAAAATTTGCCTTTAAATTAAAAAACACGGTCAAACTGAGAGAAATATATTCATCATGTACACATCAGGAAAACAGGTTCCAGCAAAACTCTGCTCTTTGGCCTCCTCCAGACCTCTGATATTCAATCGATATGCTCATGCTGGAGTCAGTAGAGCTTGGATCAGGCTTTAAGCAAAGGAATTTGTTGGCATCACATAGCAGGTTATTTGAATGGACACTTTCCTTTACTTTGCGCCTGCACCATCTGTTCTGCCGTCTAATTAAAAATGCAAAATGAACATAATTAAATATTGGCATCACAAAAATAAGCTAGAAGTTTTTTCAATGCATATGCATGTTCTTTATTAAATGCAACAAGCATCTGTTTTGTTTTCTTATGTTTCAAGACACAGATAGAGGGAAATTGCTTTTTCCTGACAGAAAGGATATTTTTTATTAGTAAATTGGAATTAAATAGAAGAGGTAACATGTTACAACAATTGGTAAACAGCAGTTTCTGTAAACAGAGATTCAGGTCCGAGTCCTTTTCTGAGGAAGCATAAAGAGGAACAGCAGAAAATGGGAGGGAAAGCCATTACTGAACATTGTTCTGATTGACTACTGAAGATAAGCTCTTGGTTGAGGTCCTACTGGAACTGTGGAATTAAAGTATAAGCAACTTTTGAGTGGGACCTGCTGGCCCATGCTAATGTCTACCTTCCACAATTGTATACACGTTGTGCTTAATCCTTGTAAAATATTACTAATTAAGTATCTTGGTACTTTACAGCATCTGAATGGGGTGTAAGGAAGTATAGCCATCCCTATTTTTCGGTTAAAGAGGGGCAACTCAAAACCATTATGATCTGTACATACCACACATGGAAAACAACTCAGGTGGTTAAGGCAGCCAATGGCATCCCGGCTTGTATAAGAAACAGTGTGGTCAGCAGGACCAGAGAAGTGACCATTCCCCTGTACTCAGCTTTAGTGAGGCTGCACCTGGAATCCTGTGTACAGTTCTGGGCCCCTCACTACAAGAAAGGCATTGAGTCCTGGAGCATGTCCAGAGAAGAGCAACAGAGGTGGTGAAGGGTCTGGAGCAGGTGAGGAAACTGGGGGTGTTTAGAATGGAAAAAAGGAGGTTTAGGGGAGACCTTACCGCTCTACAACTACTTCAAAGGAGGTCAAAATGAGGTGGGTGTCAGTGTCTTCTCCCAGGTAACAAAGAGGCAGGATGAGAGGAAATAGTCCTAAATTGCACCAGGGGAGGTTTAGTTTAGATACCAGGAAAAAACAATCATGGAAAAGGTTGTAAAGCATTGGAACAGAGTGCCCTGGGAAGTGGTGAAGTCACCATCCCTGAAAGTATTCAAAAAAACGTATGGATAGAGCACTTGAAGACATGTTTAAATGGTGAACATAGTGGTGCTTCTCAGTTGGTGGTTGAACTTGATAACCCTAAAGATATTTTTAGCCTTGATGATTCTGTGATTCTGTGAGATATATCTATGTCAGTAAAGAAAAAAGGAGATAGGGTTTCACCTCTGTCTCTGAGAACACATGGGATACAGTGGCTTGTGTCCAGGCTGCTTTGGATCAGCCTCCTCTAGAGCTGCATTAATATTAGATGATACTTGGTCTTCACAGTCACGACCCATGATACTTATTTTTTGTGTGTTTAGTTAGTTCAGAGTGCATGAAATAATGAGGCAATGTGCTGCAGCCAGCTAGAATGATGCTTTTATAGCTTGAAACTGAGGGCATGTGCTGCAACATGTCGAGTGTAACCAGAAAGCATGAAACTGCCAGTCAGCGTAAGTTCCTCTGAAATAGTGCTGGAGTGTTTTAACTAGGAAAAGGCAGACTTGCTGCTAGTCTACCCAACCTGTTTCCCAGAATGAGCCGTCCTGGAAAGCGCGCCTGAGTTTTGTGTCAGAGAGGTGAGGGAGCTGGCCCAAAAGTTCAGGAAGTAGGTTTATTGTGTCCAAGGAGCTTAGTGTGTTGCCCACAGCTGAGTAACAGTACACACTGAGACTAGAACCTTAGAAGTCAGCTGCTTGCCCTGCAAGAATAGTCAGGCCTTTGGTCACTTAAGTAATTCAGAATCCTAGATTAGGTTTATAGAGGCCTATAGAGGCCTCAGGAAGACAAAGGCATCCCTGACTGGGATCTGCAAAACGCAGCCAACCAAGAGCTCCCTGGGCTACTCAGTAGGATAGCTACAGAGAGAAGTTTGTTTTAAAATAAACTGCACTCTGGCAGTTCATTTCTGAAATCCAGGCTTCGCTTTAGATTCACAGACATGACTCCTTTCCCTTAGTATTACGCTGAAACTAGTCCTTTATCACATATTTCATTGTAAGCATTTACTGGATCATGGACTAGAAGTGAAGTGTCGCATTTCCCAGGCTGTGGGACAACATGGATAGAAGCTGCTCGATACAAAAATGGAATCCATGAGACTGAATTGACTAGAGCATCTTATCTTATGAGTCAAGGCTTATGGTCACCCTCAAGTAGAGAAGCACTCCTACGCTTTGGTTCAATGCTCTAACAACAAAGCAGGTGGGTAATGCTACTACAGCCCATGTTTGTTGTAGTGCTCAGTGTCAGCAGTACCCACTCAACCTGGATTGGCATGAAAAACCCAGGAAAGAACCTGGCGTTTATGTCTCAGCAGGACTCTAATGTAAGTTAGAGAAGATTATCAGTGCAGTGTGAAACATTCTTTGAGAGACAGGGGAGTGCATCTTGTTGCAATTCTGATTTGGTATTGACTTCACTGTTGTTCCACATGCACCAGCAATGTCTTGCTGAAATAGAGCTGGATGACTTCTTGGTGAGTGTGGGAATGGAATACACTGTGTTTTAGGCTAGGTGTTACACAATTCAGGACTGGTGTGTAAACTGCCATCAGCAAATATGGACTGAGTCCTATGTTTTCAGTGAGCTCATAGATGTCCTCTTCTGAGGATGGTAACAAGCAACTCAGCACTGTAAAGACTTCATCAGTTTGGGGTTTGTCCAAAACAAGGTCATTAGGCTCTCTCAGTTGGATTGTTGTATGCCCTATCTTCAACTCTAAAAATCAAGTGTGTAGTCCAATTTTATCATTGGGCTCCCTCTAGAACCAATTGAGGAAGACAGATGCTCTACCACATTGTTTGTTTAGCCACAGGATATGTATCAAAGACAAATGATTGACTCACCAAATATGTATAGAGAGAATCCTGCTGATCAGCTCAATGTAGATGCCTAAAATTAGGAGAGAGGAAAACCATCCATGTGGGTTTTCCTAGTGAAAACTGAGGATTGTTTCAATTTAGTTTGATAATTTAAGGTTTCATCTAAAATGCAACTCAGTATCTGTGGCTATTGGTGTATTTAATGCTAAACCAAGCATTATTAGATCTTGTTGTGAGTTTTCTTCTGCTAATAAATCAGTGATAGATTGAGTGTAAACCAATCTCCATGAACAAATGAATGGGATTCTTCTCTTCCTTGATCATCTGTTGAAAATTGATAGTGATTATTATACCATCACAACCCTCTTGCAGGTTGATCAGCTTGTTAATATAAATGTCTAATTTAATAATTCTATTAAAAAAAAAAAGGCAAGCAATCCTTAACTCCAGATTGAATATTTGACTATAAATAGAAGTTATAGCAGAGGGCAGGTATAAATTGCTCATATCTCCCTGACAAGTTTTTTCAAGGAAATCTCTTTCACATCTGCTGACCAGAGCCTATGGAAGTCCTACAGAAAGATTAAGCAATATAACTTTGGAAGGTTCATATGGCTGATTTGTATCTGGTAGGAGAGAGGGAGTGTAACAGAGATATGAAGTATGTTACTAGAAAGAGGTCAGAGATGCAAAATTCATATTCAAGGCACTACACACTGTAATGACATTCAAAATCACTGTCCCCATGTCAGGTACTCCAAAAATTTTTCACTATATGCCCTTCAATGTTGTTTTTTAAACACAGTTTATCTTGGGGAGGATAACAGCTTGGTACTATACCTCACACAGTGTGAGAAGGAAAGAGTTTGTTTTTCCTAGAATCCTGTTGAAGTGTTAATTTAAAGAAGTAATAATGTAAATCTTATTTCAAACATTCTTTCCCCCTGGCAGACTTCTATATTAAGACTTTTGGGTAATTGACCAATGTTACTGTAGCTCAGCAGGCATTATTTTCTTTTGGTAAAAGGATACCATAGTAAATTTCAATGAGAAGGAGCAAAAAAAATGAACGGACTTAAATAAGACTTGAATATGAAAGGAAAATATAAACCAGATGGGAAAGATGGAGACACGTTTTCATATCTTTCTTTTCTTTTAAGATCGGTTTAAAAGTTTCTCCTCATTGCATTGGCTTTCTGTTACTGAGTGACATGAGGCAACATATTTGTTCAGGAGCAGCAGCTGGGAGCTATTCTTTGACTGCAGATTGCTGGCCAGCCACATCACAGATGGATTCAGTGTCCAACACAGCTCAGTGGGAACATTTTCATTACCTACTGTGGGTGCTGGATCAGGTGCTGGAGGTGAAGGTCTGATCTCCCTGACATTGATGGCAAAGCCTTTGGTGAGACCAAGCTCTCCTTGGGTCCTGAAGGCAAATTTGGCAATGCCACTGCCAGTCTTTTTAGGGGAGAAGCCTTCTTGTTTCTTCTGTGCTGTCATATGCCTCTCTGACCATTAATAGATTTGGAAGCTGCAGAATAAGTAACTGTGGGACTGATTGCAATGGTGCTGGACACTTCATCTCTCTTGCACTCACTAACAATAGGGAGGAATTTTCGTCTCGCTTCCTGTTCCTCCTAATTAAGCCATAGTGGCCATGGCGGCTCTGAGGCTCTTTCTTCAAGTCATTGTTTCTCACTATGGTTTTACTGACACATGAAAAAAGCTCAGGGGCAGGAGGCACATGGTGTTTTCTACTGAAGCTTGAGCTTTAAAGCTGGGACTCAGACTGCTTCACTCTACTGCTGACAATTTAGCAAATGGTCCATGTTATGCTGCTTTGATCTTGTGAAAGTTTTCAAAAATTTCATCCTTGAAGAAAGCTACAGGCCCAACAGATCCCCCAGTTCATTAGCAATCCTTTAGCGGTTCCCAACAATTAGAGCTGTCAGCCAGTCGAACTCCGTTCGGAGGCCGTGCATTCAAAATCTCTGACTAATGACTTGGTAAAAAGACTTGACAGTGTGTTGCAATTTGTTATAATTGAATCTAAACTGCATCAGCTGTTTGAGGGGCTGAAATGTTTTCAAACATTACATTGATTTAAATTAATGCCACAAAAATATTCAGAAATCGTGTCTGTCAGATTCAGTGCTAATAATCATGTTCTCTTCAGATACGAAGACGACATTTCATCACCATTTGAAAGCATTGTTAGGCAGGCATTTTAAATTTCCCCTCCTCCCCTCTTAAATGAAAAATAAGTTGATAATCTTCATATTCATGAGAGGAAAATGCTTGGTAACTGGCATGGGACAGGGTAGGAGGGAGAGGCCTCCTAAACTATGAGGCCCTGGGGAAGAAAATTTGAAAAGCCCATTATAAATAATAATTTTCACTCACTATGCTTCAATATTAAAAAAAAAAAATCCAAAAAATTAAAAGTAATTCTACAGCAACTTTTGGAGAAAGTTCAAAAAGAATCATCTTTTCTGACTACTTCTCTGCCTTTATTTTAACTGTGGACACATTTACTGAACAGTGGGACATTTGGCAAGCAGACTTCCAGCACAAGTTCTCTGGTTAAAACTTGCATCTGTTTTCAGAATACCTTTCATTCGAAAGCAGTAGGACGACATGATATATCAAGGCAGCTTTACTTTCCGAATAAATTGTTTGCTCTGTTTTTTTAATCCTTTGTTAGTACTGGAAAGTTTTCCATTTAAGTTAAGAGGAGCTCAAACTGTAAGAACTAAACCTGAATTTTCCTACTTCAAGTGCTCAAGGGTTTAAAAATGGAATTTGAAGTCCTTATTTCATTTGTATAAGGGCTATTTAAAAGCCAGATACAGACAGAATTTGGGACTTTGCCCATCCAGAAAGTCAAGACAGTTTGGATTCCATTGGTTTTCCCTCTTGAAGTACAGAACACCTTGAATGTACAAAACGATGAGTTACGATTTAATCAGTACAGAAATTTCAATACCATAAAGGTCACCAAAGGAACACATTTATCGCTAATACACCTATGCAAATTAGGCTGAACTGAGACACTACAGGTTTTAGTTATCACCACATTACTTTGTCTAATAGACAAAAAAACCTCTATTGACAAAGCCTAGTGTAGAAAGAACTAATGAACATCAGTTTTACTCCTCTGAGATTCTGAAAGTCACAGCATTCATCTGACCAGCAGTGGGTGTCTACTGTATACATACCCAACCCCAGAACTGATGGGGGCAGTTGACAAAGTCTCAGCATTCCCAATATTAGGGCTTGAACTCTGAGAAGCTGAGATAATCTCAGTTGCTAATCAGGAATTGGATGTTCTTAGAAAACTGTCCAATTACAAAACCAGGCAAGGAAACAAGCAAATGAATCTCTTCACTCTGATAAACTCTCCTGAACTCCCCTTTTTTCTTTTCCAAGATCACATCATTTTCCTAAGCAGTGTATTATAATAATCCTTGATATTAGTAACTACATTTTTTCTCTATATTGGCTATTAATATTGTGGGCTGGATTTTTAATAGATTGCAAGGAAATTGTCAGGAGAGTCTTTAGTATAAATGAAAAGATTCTCTGATATAAGCATATAGACACACCTGTGTTATGTTAGAGGTAACACAACATTTCTTTTTATTCCTTAAAAGTTTTACGCATTCAGACCTCTGGATTAGCTAAGTGGTATGTGGGGAATAACAACATATTAGTTAGTCTTTAGTCTTGCTGATTTCACAAAGGAGTGTGGCTCATAAAACCCTTTATACAAAAAGGCTTCTATGCAATATATGATTATTAAAAAATGTAAATGGACAGCTTTGAGTTCTTAATCACTCCCAGGTTTTACAAAAGTGCGTGTTCCCGGTATCACTGTTATCATTAAATAAATCACAGAAGAATATTCCACTTAACACATCCTATGCTCGTTTAACATATTCATTTTCTTTAAATATTATGGACTTGATTCTGCTAGGCAGGTATAATTTCAGGAATGTTGATGCTTGCCCCATATTGAACATTTCAGGGTGGATTTATTTCAATAACCTGATCTATTGAACCTAGTTGTCTAGGCTCCTTCTACAGTCACAGGAGCATGAGAAGAATCTCCAGACAGTGATTTACCTCAGTGCCCATCTCAGACAACTGTCTCCAGACATTGTTCCTGCCATGGACATGTTGTTCATTTGGATGCCTTGCAAGGTCAGAGCACACTGCAGCTTTTTAGATTCTGATACAGAGAAAATTCCACAGGTAAAATCCATGAAACTCTCTCTACCTTAAATCAACCTTCTGTATTTTCATACTATAAGTTTGTGAGGAGTTGCAATTCTACCAATGGTTCATGAAAATATCTTAATTCCTTTACATGGTGTTCCTGCCCACGGCATGGGTTTTGAAACAAGATATTCTTTAAAGTCCCTTCCAAATCAAATCATTCTATGATTCTATAGCTATCTTCAGTTCATAAGAAGTCACAGTACTGAACCATCCCCCAAAGATAATACTGCAATAAAAAGGAATTTTCTGAAAAATTAGAACTTACACAAGATTCTTCGGCCCCTGTTTTAGCATTTTAGTTATAATCTTATTCTGATATACTGAGTGGTTAACAACATCTGCTGAATTCAGAGGGAACAGCTTCATACTCATGTGTTTCCCAGTAAAAGTTTGAATTTAGATACAACAATGAGAATTGGGTGGCTTGATATTATGTGCTATTTGATAAATATATAAAAGGTGAGATTTCATCTTTTATGTAGAGCTATACCTTACCTACTGTATGTCATGCCAGTTTCTTGCTGTAGCCCCCATAGCACTCTTGAATCCCTACTGTGATTTGCTACCTTGTAATTATTTCTAATGTGCTTACTTGTTTCTTATTTTGCCTTATTCAGTAAGAAGCTTGTCTGCTCAAAAATGCAGAGTTCTGCTTTCTCTTCCATCACAAATCAAAACACTAAACTAAGGTAAAAGCTGATTTAGGAAGGTGGGAGAGAGGGAATGTTAATTATCCAAAGGTGTGATATCTACAAAAAGAGCCAAGTCACAAAAGGGTTATGCATTTAACTTAAATAGCCAAGTTAAACAAGACACAATTGGGGTTAATTTAGCTTTTCAGGCTTTCATAAACTCATACTTGGGAGGTCGAAGGAGGGAAGTCAATTAGCCCCAATTGTGTCTTGTTTAACTTGGCTGGGTAAATCACTAACCCTTTTGTAAGTTGGCTCTCTTTGTAGCTATCACACCTTTAGTATGATCGTACAGTTTTCTAACTTGCTTTTTTTATTGACGTCAAATATTTTTTATCAGATTATCACAGTTTCTTGGGGGCAGTGGTTTGATAGCAGCATAATTAAATAACAAGGATGCATTCACCAATTTTAGTGCTCATAGAAAGCAAATAAGTATGGATAAAACTTTGTATGAAATCACATACTCAACAGGCTTTGTATTCATAGATTCCTGAAGCAAAGCCAAGTGCATAATCCACAGGGCAGTATTGGGGCAGTCAGTGAAAACTAGCTGGAATGTCCATGTGTTAACTTAGACACGAAAAGAAACATCAACACTTGCACAAACAAAAACAACACAGACAAAAACCTACTTAACTCTGTAATATAAGCCACTTGGAAAAACCTGATCTGCTACTTTTAGGACTCTTGATGCAGCATCTTTTGAATGCTAGTAGTGACAATTGTTGGATTATTTTTTTTTATTCAACAGATTGCTCTATTCAGTCTTAGCAATTGTTTCCACAAAGAGCAATAAAATGTTCCTGCTGACTGGGAGTTGAGTTATGGCCTTTATAAGTAAGATACAAATTGAGAGTAGAGAAAGAAACTTATATCATCACATCACTTTAACACAGCATTTTTGTTACAGTAGGGTGCTGCAAATATTTCAGTGTTGAAATCAGTGAATAGACAAACAATATTTGAATAAGTAACTGAAGTGTAGGATCTCAATCTTGAGTAAGTGTTTAGCAGTTTTGTTAGATAATAGTAGGACATCTGCTATTGGGTGCCTTGTCATGAATGTAAGATGGATATGAGAGTTTAGCAAGGGTCTTACCTAAATATTTTACCCCTAGAATTACCATTCCTTCTTCCAGTGTTGCTGTGTAGTTTTGCATTTCTTTGTGTGTTATTAGAAGGATTTTGTCTGTTGGGCCTAGAAATTACCAAAATATTACAATTGTTCACTCTTAACTACTGTGCATATTAATTATCTTTAATCACAAAGATTTTTGGCAGTTTAAAGAGAATTGAGATAAATTGAGTTACTGCCTGGAATTAATATAACTAAAGTGAAAACAGCTCTCTTCAATTTCTGGATATCAGGACTAACCCAATATGAGTTCTGACTGGTACTTAGCATGAAATGTGATGGACCCATTAACTGGAAAAAGTAATTAAGTAATTAATTATAAGTATAAAAAAGCCAGACAAATTTAAAATATTTTCCTTCTGACAATGTCTGTTTGAAAACATTTGCTGCTAGAGCCATTTATTAGGTATTTAAACATTTACATATACACCCAATCCATGTGAGCTCATAGCCTTCTAATGTACAGTGCTGTACTTGATGCTATGCTTTTTTCATGTTGCATCCACACTGAGCTGAAGGCTTTTAATTTCCTTTCTTTCAGACTATCTT
Source organism: Corapipo altera (assembly GCF_003945725.1). NCBI lineage: Eukaryota > Metazoa > Chordata > Aves > Passeriformes > Pipridae > Corapipo > Corapipo altera. The sequence goes on from NW_020884872.1 coordinate 34,181,950, forward strand.
CCCATGTTTATGAGATCTCACCTTTCTAAACCTGAGTTGCATGCAAACAGATTTCAATAACATTGAATGCTATTTGGATATATAATATCAAGCATTTTTCTTTTGCATTTTTTGTAGCATGAGGCAAAAGAGAGTAAGGCAAACAAAAAGTCTCTGCTTGGATATCGCAGTAGCTGTTTCAGGACACGCTCATTTAAATTGTTAAGATTTTTTTTTCTTAAACGTGTCTTATTGTGATATTTGACTAGGCTCTTTCAGGCTATTTATCATCATCCATTCTTATTATTTCAGTAGATTCCGCCACCTCTTTGATCTCATCCAGTATTTTGTGCAGATCCAGAGGCCAGTAGGATAAGACCACTAGTGTATTTGTACAACTTAGTGAGACTCAGCATACCTGGAATAAGCGCCAAAATGGCATTTGATCTTGTCACTACCACCCTCAGCAAAGCAGCCACAACGGAGTCAGAGAGGCTTTTTCTCGTTATTACACTCCAGAGGATCTCTGCCTGCCAATAAGAAAAAAGGTTACTGCAAGTTCACATGCCTACAATGGCTGTAGTTTTGACTATTTAGCAAGCTCCAAAAGCCTTAGCTACTTTAAAGTCCCTCTCTTTCATTACAGCCCAGGTCACATAAGTGCTGTAGAACATAAATTCCCTGACCAGATATATATGGTCTTCCTTTGGAATATGCTTTCAAATTACAGCAATTGAACTGAGGTTTACAGTACTCAGTGGTGTATGGTGCTTGTTGTTACAAAAAAAAGAAGGGAAGAATCAATATAAACATATCTATAAAAGTTTAACCAAATGCAATTTGTTTTCAAATGATTACTAAAATAGAATTGAGGCTTATGTTGAAAGGGAATAAAGTCATTCATTGCTGTCAAAGAAAATTAAGATAGTAGAAATCACCCTGAAAATCACAGAATCACAAAGAGTTTTGAGTTGGAAGGGATCTTAAAGATCATCTAGTTCCTAGTCATCCACCTCCCAGCCCCACCATGGGCAGGAATGCTACTCACTAGAATGTAATATGCTCTCTTAATTTTCTGAATGTATGTCCCAAAATAATGTTCTATTATGGAAAATAAAAGTGCATGACAAAGGCAATGATTTCCCATTGTTTCCAGAGGTTTTATAACCTTCAGTGTGTGTCCCCTGACACTCTGAAATCCCCTTCAATCTTTCTCACTCTTTCTTAGCATGCTCAGATAACAACTTTTGAAGTCTCTTAGTACTTTGCAGATATTAGTTAGACCATATTATAGAAAGGCTTTTTAGTAAATGAACAACTGCTTTTGGAAGGATTTCCATCATATGGGGAATCTTTGAAAGCTCTTAAAAATGAACAAAAAAGCAACCAGATCTTTCAAAAAATTATATTCTTCTATGAAGATCAAGGATACTCAAGCAGTGTGGATTGGGTTGGCAAGTAGGTGCAGGCTGATGTGTACAGGGAAGATCTTTTAACAAAAAACAGTGCACAGGTGTGCCACACCAAGTGAATGGGCACAAAAAAAAGGAATGCTAAGAGGCCAGCATGATAGGGAGGAAAACCACAAGCTCTTTTCCTGTGAAATTAGCATAACAAAGTACCTTTATGAAGTGCTATACACTAAGTCTGGCACAGAGAACAAAGAGCAGAAATTAGATGTCTATGGGCATTACAGACTATGAACTCACTAGGATCAGGGAGATGTAATGGGATAACTCACACAGCTGAATGCTGCAGTGGATGTATACAAGAAAGACATGGACATACTGGAGTGAATCCAATGTAGGTTCCTGAAGAAGACTAAGGGACTAGAGTGTCTGCCATATAAGAAGTTTGAAAGACATCTGAACTTGTTCAGCCTGGAGAAACAAAGGCTCGGGGGGATTTTAAACATGTGTATAAATACTTGATTGGGAAGGGTGTCAAAGAAGATGGAGCCAGATTCCTCTCCAAGTGCTCACTGATAGGACAAGAGGCAATGGTCACAAACTGAAACACAGGAAATTATGTTTAAACATAAGAAAGAAATCTGTTTACATAAGAAAGAAAGGGTGGTCAAAGAAAGGAACAGGTTGCCCAGAGAGGTTTTGAAGCTCTTGTCATTATAGCTACTCAACTTCAGATGGACACCATCCTGGGCAACCTCTGCTCAAGCTGACCCCTGACCCTTCCCTGAGCAGGTGCTGTACTACTCAATCTCCAGAGGTGTCTTTTAGCCTCAACCATTGCATCAATATCAAGATAGGTGTGACCAGTGTATATTTTAGGTAAAATAAGAAGCAAAAGTTACCCGTTAAAAGGTAGAGAAAGTAACTGCTGCTTCAAGAGAAAAAGAGCCATTGGGAAAAAACATCAGATTCAGAGTTAGAAAGGAATTGTTCAATGTATGTGTGATATATCTCACTGTGACTGCAAAGAGATAACTGTCAATTCAGTGGGTCAGCAGAAGGCATTACAAAATGTGAATTTAATATATGAATTCTATAGGAATATATGGAGCATAAAATGGAAAAAAAATTACGTCCTTCCAAAAGATAGGCACATAGATATGTTGTGATGCAGAGAAAAGCACTAGATAGTCCTGTTCATTTTTCCTTTCTTTCTTACTAAACAGCCTTTACATCCACGGCTTTCTGCCAATACAAAACTTACTACCTTTTTGTCTGTCTCTGTCTTCTACCTCATTTAATTTTTAACCAGTCATCTCATTTTTCAAAGAAATCAACAGGTCAGGGACTAACTCTATTAGCTCCTCAATGGTCCATCAAGGTAACTATGGTCTTTTAGCAGCACAGTTATTAATAGACAGAGGTGGTCAGGAAAACTGGTTTTAGCTGGTGGTCGTGGTGGTGTTCCCACTGAAGAGCATGTGGCACCTTAGAAGGAAACCCTTATCAGTTCATCAACAACTCCTATTAGAGTGAAAGGCAATGAATAAGGAGAAAGGCAGTTATTGGAATTCCTAGTCCATATGCATACCACTTCTGTTGAGCATGCACTAGAAATTGAATGCCTTAGCTATAGGGGTTTAATAGGTTTCACCTGTACCCACAATCTGAATTACAAAGATGAAAAGGGAGCAAAACATACAACCTCTTTTCTGTTATTGCAAATTCTGTACCTGGCAAAGCCCACGTTTCCACATTGCTTTGCAGCAACCATCTGCATCTACTCTGTACTCTCAAAGTTATTGTCACAATGAGAATGGAAACTGCTTCTGTGTAGCCTTGCCTGCATTTTTCTTCAGCAACAGGACTTCGAGTAAACTTCACAGAACCAGAGTCTTGTTGCACAGATTCAAGTGCTGATGGACAAATATCGATAAGTGTAAATTCCTAGCACAGTCCCCGACAAGATTTTTCCCTATTTGAGACAGCCATTTCCTGAGTTAGCACTGAGAAATGCTTAGGGACACACAGGTGTCCGTAAGCCAAAAACTGTCTCCAAGAGGCAGTTATGAGATCACCCTCTTCTAGAGGAAGATCATTCAATCATATATAGAGGAAAAACTCTACCCTATATTTACAGCATGAGAGTCCAGACAGTCCTTTCCCTTTTCTTAAACTGCTCTTATCCTTTCTATGTGGTGAATAAGAGAACAAGATGTGCTTACATACCACTGCTGAGGGAGGTAAATGGACGAGTCTCACAACATTTTGTAATAGGAATTTACTTAGGTAGCTTTCAGATATTAGAATGGTTTACTTTTTGAGAAGCATACCCAGACATATAAATCTTTTGTGTCATCTTCATAGCAGGCTATAGAAATACAAATCATCCAAGTAGAAGAGCCAGCATTTCCTCTGCACTAGTATTTATGTTTGTGATCATAGAGAAAGTAATACAGGTTTTTTGTATGAAAACCACAGTTAACTCATGGTGTATTGTTAAAGATTTGCTATAATTGTTCTTGGGCCTACTTCTCATTCTAGTGCAACTAGGATTGTGGTGGTGATTGCTTCTGCAGTAGACTTTAATATTTCCAGAAATTGTGTCTTTTTCTCCCCAACAACTATAATCTCTCATCCTCTGCTCTTGATCTTTATATTTGTGCCATGACTACAGATGTCTTTCAAGCAAGACTATCAAGGCAACACATTTGCATTCTAGTGAGCTCAGCCAGTGCTGAATGATGTTTGTCCTATAGAGTGTCACCTCCTTTCAGCCAATGTGTATGACTCAAAAGGCACAGCTGTTGTGTAGAGGGGGAAAAACCCTCTCTTGGCTGTATGTTCAGACATTCATCAAAAAATATCAGCTACTGAAGTGTAATAATCAGATGTTATAGGTGCATCTCAAAATGGGCTTTTCCTCCTCCATCAACTGTGCTATCTCACTGTGGCAGCATGAAGAATGAATGAGTCTTTTGATATATGAAGTCTTAACCTTTTATTCAGAAGGTGTATCCTGATCAGTGTTTAGATGTGATAGGTTACAAAATGAAGAATCTTACTGTTTAAATTGCAGCCTTCAATGCACAATGAATCTGTTAATCTCCCTGTGTAGTTACTCTATGGCAGCTATCATGATGGAACTTCTTCTTATCCCATTAATTTGATCTCCAAGTAGAAACTCTTGAAAGGTTATTTCCCCCTGACTTTGGTTCCCTTTCATACTCATAGAATATTCTAGAATGAGAGGTTGCCAGCTGCCTTGGTTCACTCACTTTTTAGTAAGTGCTTTACATTTGTATCACATCACCCTAATTAACTTGGAAATTTTCATGGAGCTAGAAAAGCTAGCCTCAGATTCTCTTCTAACCAGTCAGGCTAAAAACTCAAAAGAAAACCATATGGTTGATTACAATATTCCAGAACCAAATACCAAGAATGTGGATTTTTTCTGGAATGTCATTAGGGCAACCTGCCCAATTAACCTTTCTAGCAGAAACATTCAAGCACAAACTTTTTCTCATGCTTGAGGACTCTGAGCCCTGAAAATGCCAAAGTTATGTTTGAATGAAGGTATGTTGTCATACAGAAATATCCTGGAATGCTTTACAGTGGGACCTAGAAACCAAGCAGTCTATTTTTTAATAATGATACAAAATTTGGAGCTCTTTCTTCAACATGTTATAAATTGCTGAGTGATGATGCTAGAAATCACGAAACTTTATTAGTTATATTCTCGTCATATAGCCAAGCATGCCTTAAAATATGCAACTTTTTTCCAAAAGTCAAAGACCTCCAATATTGATCTGAAAAAGATTGTGTTTCATTACTTGTCCCTGAAAGAAGGTATTTTCTTGGCTCTGTTGGGCTACTTGTCTTGTTGACCTGTAAATGGGATGGATTTGCAGTAACAGAAACAGAAAGGTGAACTTTTTCTTCATAGGAAGAACAAGATGCTCAGATCAGCAATGGCAGGTTGCTAAAGACATAACCGAAATTATTTGGACAATTGATAGGGATGGATTAGTCTATGTTCCCATTCTTACTTGTGGTTACAGAAATTAAATTCAATAGCTGTTGGCTAGTGTAGGAAACAAAAGAAATGTTTTTTCACAGGTGAATATATTTCACTTCACTTGATGTTAGCTTAATAGAAATAAGGCAATAAATAAAATAACATCATGTATTATCTCTCTCTGGAAAATGACAGGCATCATCAGAGAGCAAATACTTATGGTAAATTCCTCAGATAGGTGGATTGAATCACCTGCTGGAAATGCTTATCTGCTTCTACTGCATATAGGACAGAAGCTGAATCACTGGTTTACTGTAGATGTTTAACTTTCAAATGGCTTAAAATCAACATTTTTATCAAGTCAATTCCATTTAAGTTCCAAACTTTTCAGTGGATAAGATTCCCACTTACATTTCTCTGGCAATATGTGCATGTATTTCAGCATAAAGTATGTGCAGCTGTTGCAGTTTCATTATGTATTACCTTGTGACATACTTTGCGTATTATAGTTATCCTCTGCCTCATGTAAATCAGGAGAAAGTTAATAGAATAATATAAACGTGGGCATGCAGTTACAGAGATATTCTTGGAATTAGAAAGCCTATAAAACCTTAGGATGTTCATATAATATTAAAAAAGGATCACCCTCACATTCAATGTGTAAACAATTAATAATTAATGACTAACAAATATGTTTTGTAACAATTCTGTTCCAAAGAAAGAAACAATGAATGCAGGAATGAAAACCCCATTGACTCCAGACCCCACTATCATGGGATCAGTTATATCACAATGAGCATCTGCTCACAAACTCATGAAATTCCCTTGCAAGTTTAGGTTGTTGACTCCCTACACATCTACTGGGCACACTGTTCAGATTCTCATTCCTGAGATGTTTATATAGCTTCTTCATTATTTTATGGTCAGTTTATCATCATCATGGCTAGGCTTCACAAACAAAGATTTGGGAAAGGCTCTATCCACATTTGTTATAAGCACGTTGGTGGCTAATAAGGCCAATATGAGGTAGACGTCCGATTGCAAAAGGCACAGCAGAAAGACTCCGTAGGTGGTATATTCTGCAAGACACGGTTCTTTCTGCATTGTCTTTTCTCCTCAAGAGTGATCCTGCGTGTGTTCTCAAAGGAAGCACCAGCGTTATAGATGGCGTGTCTCCAGGCCTCCCGATTTGAGGCCAGAGTAGACCAGTTAGATGATCAATATGGCCGAGGCTGAGAGGTTGTTTCAGGGAGCCCTTGTATCTTTTCTTCGGGCCTCCTCTCTTGCGGCAACCAGTGTCAAGTTCACCATAGAGCAAGATTTTAGTGAGGCGGTGGTCCTTCATCCTTGAGACGTGCCCTGCCCAGTGCAGCTGTGTTCTCGGTAACATGGCCTCAATACTTGTGACTGCTGCTTGTTCTGGAACAGATGTAGTGGTCACATAATCTGACCAGTGGATGTTTAGGATTGTATGGAGGCAGTGTTGATAGAAGTGTTCTAAGAGACTCAGGTGGTGGTGGTAGATGACCCATGATTCAGAACCATATAAGAGAATAGACAGTACAATGGCTCTGTAAACACTGATCTTTGTACTTTTCTTCAGGTGTTTATTTCGCCAAACTCTTTTATGGAGTTTTCTGAAAGCTCTATATGCCTTTGCTAACCTGCTGTCTATCTCTCCATCAATCTTACCATCTGAGGAGATGAGGCTACCTAGGTAATTAAACTGCTGGACTGATTTAAGCTCTGATTGGCCAATGGTGATATGGGGATGATGGAAAACTTCCTGAGGTGCAGGTTGATAGAGAACTTCTGTCTTCTTTAAGCTGACTTCCAGCCCAAAGAGCTCAACAGTGTCTGCAAAGCAGGATGTTAAACGCTGCAGAGCTGCTTCTGTGTGGGCAACAAGGGCAGCGTCATCAGCATAGAGCAGCTCCAGGACAAGATGGTTTAAGGTCTTGATGTGGGCCTTCAGTCACCTTAGGTTGAAAAGGCTTCCATCAGTACAATATCGGATGTAGATACCATCCTGATCATCAAGGTCTGCCGTGGCCCTTTGGAGCACCATGCTGAAAAAGATTGTGAATAGGGTTGGTGCGAGAACACAGCCTTGTTTCACACCATTCGATATTTAGAAAGGGCTCAGAAAGTGTGTTGCCATATCTGACTTGGCCATGCTGATCCTCATGGAGTGAGATGATCATTTTAAGGAACTTGGAGGGACATCCTAAATGTTCCAAAATCTGCCATAGACCTTTTCTGCTCACAGTATCAAAAGCCTTGGTGAGATCAACAAAGGTTACATAAAGACCTTTGTTCTGTTCCCTACACTTCTCTTGCAGTTGTCTGAGAACAAATACCATGTCTGTGGTGCTCCTGTTGGCTCTGAAACCACATTGGCTTTCAGGTAGAATTCCTTCTGCTATAGCGGGTATTAGTCTGTTCAAAAGTATTCTTGCCAGGATTTTGCTAGCAATGGAGAGCAGAGTAACACTACGGTAATTTGAACAGTCTGATTTAACTCCTTTTTTCTTATACAAAGTGATGATGACTGCATCATGAAGGTCTGATGGGAGTTCACCTAGTTCCCAACTGCGCACCACAAACTCATGAAATTTAGCACGGAGAGAAAGGCCGGTTGAAACAGCAGGTGAAAGGTCAGTTTATACTTATCTTTTATTATGCCAACACTATCTTTCAAGGTGGAGAGGTAGTATTCCCTGTATTGTTAAATGGTCACTGAAAGTCAAGGAGTGGGATTGATCTCAGAAAAATAGTCTGGAAATTAGGTCTCGTCACTCAAAGCTTCATCTATACTGCTAACACAATAAAGCAGTGAACTCCAGAAGATATGAAACCTCATTCTAAGACACATATATGTTAAGATCCTTAGACAGCTCTCATCAGTTCTTCACTCAGTTAGTATCAGTTGTCTTTACTGAAATGGCTTGTCAGATACATGCATATGATGACTGCAATGTCTTTTTTCACAACAGTATCTATTTTACCAGCTGAAGTTCATCCTGTGTTTGTCTAATGGACATGATCTGGCTTTTCTATCTTAAAACAACAGCCTTTTGCAAAATTTCTTGTTGGTAGTCCCCACCTTCCTTGATCTCAATACTAGTCTACTTCCTTGTGTTTCTAACCCCTTAGTCTCCTGGTCAACTGGTTCTTCCTATACATTCTTCCAATGTGATGAGAATAACTGCCACCACTATGTCATCAGCAGTTTAATGGAAGAACCTACTGATTCCTTTGCTGAAGTTATTATTGAAAATCCTAAATGCTAAATACTAGATAATATCAGTTCCAAGATCAGACCTTCGGGATTCTTATTAGGATTAATTGAAATCAGTAGCTGTTTCTTTCAGCTGGTTTTAATCTTTCCTTTATTCCTTCCTGCATTTCTGTAATTATTCTCTATCTATCCCATCTTCCTCTCATTACTTATTCCTCTTATTACTTCCTATAATACCAGATGCTTTATTGTTGTACTAATCAAAAATTTTAAATTCAGCAATGGCAGTGTTTTCTGTTAGTCTGGTACAGACTAGACTACTTTTACAAAACTCACAGTTTAACTCAAGAATCACAAAGCAATAGACAAAGATAACTAATGATAATAAAAATAACATACAGCTTTATTTAGTCTGCAGCCAAAACTTGAAGTCTGTCTTTGAGGCATAAATGAACTAGACACTTTACTCAAAGTTTCCAGCTTGCCTGTGAGCCAAGTCAACATCCAGAACTGAAAACCAGCAGTCTCGTCATTCTCTTCCCTCTCTTACTTCCATTTTAGAGATACATAGTTTTTCATACTTTCTAAGAAGCTTCTCCAATAAAAATCTAGAACTCTGTCTGCTCATATTTTCTTCCTATAAAGATATTTATAGGAAGAAATAATTGGCCCCATTTCTCAGACAAATACTCAACCATTGGCACAATTTTGTTTGAAGCCAGGTAACTTATTTACTAGTGTTAATACAAATTGTATATTTTGTAATTTTTTTAACTACGTTGCAATATTTTGGGTGTGTATATGTGACTACTCTTATTATTGAAGCATAAAAAATTTATGAGGGATCTCTTTGTTAACATTTTCCCTAACAACATAATGACAGTTGATAAAATCCTACATTTTTTCAATAATGACAATGATAACTTTTCCATTATTTTCCAGAGAGTGACACTGGTTCAATAACCTTTGCATTTATCAGTAATCTGTTAGTTTTTGAATACTGACAGGAAATTTACCATCTTCCTATTTTTCATATCAGATGTTATCTAACACACTGATACGATATGAGGGAACTTTCTCTATATATGTGTAGTATTTGTTGTATAATCAAAGCATAGTAGTGGAAATTAGAAGGTGGCCTCAGCTAAAACTGAGCTATGCTCCCTCTGTTAACAAATACAGAGTCACACAATGCGGACATCTAAATCTGAGTCACCTTAACAGTCCCTTCATAGGTGATGCAGAGAAACAGATACCTCTACAGCATCATTCCTTTCCTTATAAATAAATGTATAAAATAGATTAAATGAGTCATACCTTAAAAAATTCTCATTTCCTTCCCTGAATATGAAGGAGAACTGCAATAACTCACTCATATACAGAAAGGTAAAGCAAGCTGGAATAAATTGTAGCCTTAATATGTTTGCCCCCATCTGTGACATGAGCAACAGCATAAACACAATGACTGAATATTTCTGAGTCTTTATTCATTAATATTTATAAAGTACTTTAAGATCTTGGGATCAAAGCTGTAAAATGAGGCAATCAGCACTACATGGCCAATCCACTCAAGTGTCAAAGTCCCATTTTATAGAGTATTGTATATCTAGGTAGCTCTTCCTTAAAAATCCTGTGAATTGCTTGAGAGGATAGTTGGACAACAGAGGCTAGTTGTTCCTGTTCTAGCACACAAGAATAGTGCAGGAGCTTTCAGAGTGACAACTTGCTTCTCTTAATCTCGTCATATTATCAGAAGCATTATCCTCCACACATCTTACATATGCTGCAAGTTGTAAGACTTGCCTGCAGCCACTCTTTGCTGTCCTGCAAAGCTTACCAGCCTAACAAGGGGAATAGTGCAGTCCTTTCCATCCTCACACACACCAGTCCCCTGGTCTGCTTCACTGACATGTATTGTGAATCCTGGGTACTGCTATCAATTCACTGGCAAAGTCTGGCTCTTTCTAGTTGGGGGAAGCTGCCTAGTGATATCCTCTGGACCTGAACAATCATTTCTTAAAGAAAACCAACCGACCCACAACCATCACCCCCACAGACCACCCTAAACACCTCCATTATCTGTCATGTTGTGTGTGTGTCAGTTTTGCCTGGCTCTCTTGCCAAGTCCAAGCTGTCTCTTCCCCCCTCCCACTCTCTCAAGCAAGGGAAAAAAACCTGAACCATAGAAAAACCAAACAAAGTCCGAACTAAATGGAATTATATAAAAAATACATATTTACATATATTTACAATTATATATACAATTTGAATATATTGTACACACAATAGGGAGCTCCCAAGGGCAAAAAAGGGGAAAAGGGAGGGGGAAAGAAGGATAAAAAACCCTAAAAATAAATATGCTCCAAATATCCCCATTAATAGAGAGCTAGTGAATAAATACAAAAAACGAATTAAATATTTCCCTGAACGAGACAGCAGAACCATGTGAAGCACCAACCAACTGCCCCACACCTCCTGGAGGGACCGGAGATAACGGTGGGTCTGAGCAGGCAGGCCTTGGCCTATACAGGCAAAGACCGTCTGCGGAGAGACCTGTCACCTACAGCCACTGGAAGAGAGAAGAGCGCGAGCTCTCTTATCTCCGCCTTATTTATATGTTGTGTTACACTAAAGGATGATATGGAATACTTCCTTAAATTTCTGACCTCTGTTGCTAAGGAAGGCCTAAAAAATTCCAAAAGCCAACCCATTACACATGTATATACTAGAAGTATTTTTTTAATCACTGAATATATTTGGAAAGCTAAAGGGGATTAATGGTCACCGATTTCCCCTTTCCGTATTTGGGAGGGCTCCAACCACTACATAATGACTATGCAAAATACTCTTTGCTTATTTTTCTGAACGAAATCTGCACTTGGCATATGGGTTTTTCTGATTACACTGCTGCAAAGGTAAAGAGGGCTCTACAAATCCATACATCTGGCCAACATGCACAAATGTTCTTTTAGGTTTTCTTGTTTTTCAATCTAAACTAGTTTTACACACACACATGCATACATATACACACATCTCCTAGTACATTTTGTATAATTTAAGTTATTTTTGTGTTATGTGCTCTTTCTGGTGTTCCCATGGATTCGTTAGGATGAATAATTTCTGTCAATAATGAACACAGGAACCCAGTACATGAATACTTGACGAGATGAATATATGCATAGGTTATACATATCAATTTGTGGTGAATGCATGAAACAAATGCATAAGAAACTGCTTTAACTAGCACGAAACACAGATGAAATAGATGGCATATAAATGTAATTATATTACTTTCAGACAAATAAGACCATGTAGATAGGAGGGTGATGGTTATGTAGATTCTGTAATGAACATCACGGCAGTGGAGAGGCCCCTTGTAAAGAAAATGCATCATTTTATGTCTTTAAGAAAGGCACGGTCATACAAATAACCAATAAGGAAGCACTGTTAATAGGTGGAAAAAGAAATATATTCTCTGGGTTAAGAAGCTAGAATGGGTATAAAAATGAAGTAATGAGAAATATATGAAATTACTAAGGACCTATCAGACCAGGTAGAATTTACATTATCACCTTCAATGGATTTTGAATATGTCCCTAACAGATTACCTGACATGCTGCATCAGCATGACAAGGGTATTATTTATTTTTATTTCTGATAACAGTAAGTATAGATATTGAAATGATCATATTTTGAAGCTTTCTAAACCTTTTGAAATCCCTTTATAATCATCTGAATTTTTTTTAAGGACCTTAAACCCAGGGGTTTATAATGCTTAGAAAATTTTGGTACTAGGTAATAATACTGTATGATAAAGTTCACATCCTGGAATGCCTCCTGGGACCTGACCTGGTCTCTAGGAATGCATGTGTGGAGGACCTAGTGCTCCAGCCTATTAGTTTTATTTTCCTTTCTTTTTTAGTGCTATAAAGCATCTCTAACAATGTAGAACTCCTTATCTGCTCCAACGTATATCTTTCACCCACCAACATTTTACTCATAACTCTTTTTCAGGCACAACCCTAAGCCTACTTTTCACAATCAATTTTTCCTTGGCACCAGTTAAGCCTTACACATTTTTTAGGATTTCCACAAGAGCTCCTTTAACAAACCCATAACAAGAATAAAAGGTAAATAATGTTTACCCTTTTTGTGATTTGCCCCTGATTTTCCCTGTGGTGTTCCCTGTTCCCTGCTCTCCTGGATGCCAAGGCACAGACCAGCCAGCTTTAATTTGGACCTTGCTCTAGGACTCATCATCAGCCACCTTAATCCTCTTCCAGATGAATGTCACTCCCACCAAACGTGATTTCTCACAAGGTTGCCAATAATGGGTCTGTGGTTTCCTGTGAACCTTTTCCTTCCCAGGAAGGTTACACTCTGTGTCATACAGCAAAAAAGTGAATGCTCTGAGTAGTCAAGAGTTAAAATATACCTTGACTGTTTCAATAAAACGCAATTTAATAGGGCAAGGAACACATTTCATATCTAATGTTGACATTGAAGGATCTTGTATTTCTTTTTTACCAATAGAAATGACAGTGATTCATCAGCTTTTATTCCATTTTATCGTGCTCTGGTGCTCTATCAGCCAGAGAAATGCTCTAATTTTTGGCAAAGTTTATCCACTGAGTTATTTTCCTTGCTGCCTTTCAAAAAAAAATATTTCTTGTAGAAGACAAATTTTTTTGTTATATTCCTGGTCTTCACACCTAATAGCTTCCCTGAACCCCTGGAATCCACAACTCAGTATTTCCTATAACTTCTTTTTCAAATAGAACATATATAGACGTGAATTCTTCCAGACTTCTTGATAATTTTTCATGTCTTTGCATCTTCAACAGAAGATTATTTTTAGAGTTTCAGCATGCAACCCTAACTTTATATGCTGTGCACTTTGAATTGCCCTAGACTCAGAGGATTTTCTGAGATCAAACAACATCAGTATTAATTACTAATAGAGTTTCCCTTTTAAAATAAATTTGGTTTAGAATACTTAGACAGCATGTTAGTAATTAATGCATTGAATTTACTTTTGCACACGATCCATATACTTTAAACATGGGAACAAGAAGTGCTTAGGTTCAAGTTCTGTACTGAAAGAGGTTCAACATCAGCAGCTGAATTGGTTTGTAGATTCGAGGATTATACTGAAGTTACATGGAGAATAAATCTCACAGACGAAGTTGTCATGAAGTCTTTACTCCATGAGTAAAGGGGAGTCTTAGTCACTTCATCTTGCATTTAGCTAGAACATCAAAAAAGGATATCCAGAGAGAGGAAAAATTAAAAAAAATTTATTATAATTCAAACCTAAAGCAAAACAGGTTTCTTTTTGTTAGACCATAATCAGGACAGGTTTCATTTTGCAAATTTGACTCCACTCATGTCTGCTTGCATTTGGAAGAGTTTGGGATTGTGCTGGTTTAAAGGTAAACTGGCAGGGGAAATGCACCCAACTCAAAAGAGATTATAAATCAGAATAACAATTTAATAAAAATAATACAATAAATACAATTATACAGACAAAAAATTGGTTTTAACCCACAAAACCCAGATGTATAACCCAGCACCCTGGGGCATGAATGGAGTGGTGTTTGTTGGGGCCCCCTCCCCATACTGAGCCCCATGTGGTCCCCCTGAGTCCAAAAAGTAAAAGGAGAGGGAAAATCTGTTGATGAGAGTGCTGGTTGCAGTCTGGTCTAGGGTGGTGATCACAGTCCGGTTGGGAGTGCTGTTGCAGTCCAGTTGAGAGTGGTGATTGTAGTCTGGTTAAGAGTGATGGTCGCAGTCCAGTCCAAATTCTGATCCTTCTCTGGATCCCACGAGAGGTACTAGGAGTCCCAAGACCCCAAGGTTATATATCCTCAGGTTCAGGCAGGAATGCCCAGTACCTCCCTCAGGGCAGGGAGTTCCACAATGGGTATGAGGACAGGAACATCCTCCTATCTCACAGGCCTCTTAACATCTAGTTTATAGCCTGAGGGGTTAGGTGTGCTCTGGGCAGCTGCTGTAAATGGTTTATTGTTAACAGTTTCTGGGAAATGGCACGGAAGGGTATAGAATACACAGTGTTGGGTTACACCCACACAGTGATGAGTTGGTCCCAGCTGTTCTAACTAGGACAGGGATATGGAGATTTAGATGGGTTTGCATTCATCCCAGCTGAAGAATGAAGGAGACCATGTTGATATGAAAACACACATCAGAATCTACCTTTTGCAAACTGGGTTGCATATCCACATCTGACTGTCAACAGAGACAAGTAGAGGAGTATTCAGAACAGCAGGAAATGCAGGAAAGCTATCAACAGTCAAAGACTGTCCTCCCACCTGACATGGTCTGAGTGGCAGGCCCTTGCAATGAGAAAGAACAACTTCTTAAGCACAGTAGTAAAAATAGTAAAGCCACAGCTGTCAATTAAAAATGGCTTGGAAGTTATATATAAAGCAGTAAAATGGAATCTTAGTTTTCTAAGGAGTGTTCATTTTCTAAGAAGATGTAGCAATATTTCTGTGAGCCATAGGTCAACTGTACCAGCTAAGTGGCGAGATCTAAGCTATCTGGATGCACTATTTCATAGTGCCAAAGCCTTTTCTTTTGCTCTTTTTTTAATGCCCATTTCTCCTCCTCACTAGCTTTTCCACCCCCAAAACAGAACCAACTCTAAGAAGATACTCAAAATGAAATTTCTCTGCTCTGTGATTCTTCTAGCAGTCAAGCTGTAAACCCACTTTCAAAGTAGCATATAATTTCCTGAATATACTTTATTCTGGAAAAATAATGTGTAAAGATAGAAAAAAAAAGACCAAAGTACACCCTTTCTTAGCCAGAAGACGTGTTATTAGAGATGCCAAAGTAGGTGATTTAAAGGTGTAGTGAAAGGACAGAAGCTTACAAATACTTAAGCATTAAGATGGATAACAGTACATGCTTAAGGAGCTCTCAAAAGACACTCAGCATGAGACAAAAAGTCTCCCTTTTTATGTCTGAGATATCATAGAAGAAGTCATAAGCCTAGTATGGATTCTTTATGTTTAGCCAAAGGTTTGGCTGGAGATGATTCTGCTGCCATAAAATCTGTTTATGACCGTATTAAAGTAAGTATATCATTCTGAAAGTGCTGTTTATTCTACCCCAGATAAAGGCAGCAGGGATATCTGAAGCTCATCTCAAAAATGGGGAAGAGATCTTAGCAAGAGCACTGGGACAATCTCAGCACTGTATCATGCAAGGACCATGGGCTGGTGCTGCCAAGAGGCAGTGGGCGATTAGTTCTCTTTCAGAAACCAGCCTCAAGAGCTCTCAAGGAAAATGTGAAACAAATTTACTGACAATGTGTAAGCTGCATGTATTTGGGTGCCATGAGAGCAGCAATAATCGTGGGGCAGTGTGTCTGCTGCTGCATTGTAGTGTTTGCAGCTGTCAGTGCTAGTAGCAAATGAGTATCCAGTGGGCTCTGTCCATTTTCCCTTCAGTGTTCATGTGTTTTATGGGCTTGAAAGTTAAGGAGTAAATAGAAATGCTTGTAGGAGGAAGTGATTTTAATACATCATAGTAATTTTTTACTTGTGACTTTTGTGTTAACATACTTTGTAACCCTTTCATGTTCTGCTTTCATTCTCTCTCCCCTGATTTTTGCTGTGCAAACACTGATATTTCCTGATAGAAGGAGATTTTAGACAGCCCACAAAAAGCAACTGCTTTCATGTTTCCAAATTTTCTCAGGCAGTTAAGCTCAAGAGACTGGTGCAAGGGCACAGATCAAGTAACTTATTGACACACATTCACAGAAGCACCAGGGAAGGGAGGACATGAGCCAGCTGCCCTGACATGAAAGGGCAATATGATTTTACACCACGGGGTCATCACCCCACTTGAACCATGTGATAGCATTTTGAAACCAGCCTGGGCAAACCAGCTATTCTGTGCCAAATGACTTCCCTACCTCACATTCTTAGGCTAGCTTAGAAGTAAAAACCCAGAAATACTACACAAGCCTCTTTAAAGAACAGTCATCTTGTTAGTAAAGAGCAAAGTTACTCCTGATGGCAAGCCCTCCACTGTCTGTGCACCTTGATTATACTCATCTGCATCAGGACATACATACATATATGTGTGTGTGTGCATCTGTGTATATATATATATATATATATATACACACAATACCATACTCCATGAAAGCAAATAGTACTGTAGAGTACAAGCGGGACAAAACTAGGGAAGACTGAGGGAGTGAGTGAAGTCTGTGGCTACCTCTAGGAAGGAAGGAAGGAAGGAAAAGAAACTGGCAACCTAGAGTGACTCTCACACTTTGTCTTAGAAGATGTTAAAGTAGTGGCCTGAGATGCCCTGGTCTGGCAGATCAGTATGTTGCCACTGTGTGTAGTACACAGAAGTAAAGAAGATCACAAAAGAAAAGAAGTTTAGATGTAGTCCAGGGGAAAATGGAAGAAAGCTAAACAAACAGCCACAGAGCCTAGCAAATGCCAGTAAAGGCATGAGGGCTGGAACAGCAACTAGGAATAGCTATAAAAATAGCAGAGAAAAGCTCTGGTTTCTCAAGAAGGTAGCTCAGAAGTTGCAAAATTCACAAGCTGACCTCAAGTCCAAGGGCTTGAGCTCACTGTCCAGGTATTTTTGGCCACTAAGCATAGTTCTGCTAGAGTAAGGTTTTTATTTGTTTCCATTCCAATAACACCATATTTTTGTCAATTGATGGAAGAAATCTAAGCAATTTTGAGCTAGTGGCTGGGTGTATTTGTAGTTTAATTTCTTTTTGGCATGATCTGCTGCTGTAACAGGCATAATTATAATCAACAGGCATATAACCACTTCTTTCAGCAATTTCAATATAAATGGGATTTGAGGCAAGGTACACAGATGAAGACAGATGGGAATATTCCTTGGTGCACTCTGGAATTACACATTTTCCTCTCTCCAATCCCTACATTATAGGAGAATGTAAAACAAGAGATTCCCCACAGAATGGAGTTGGTGGTCTATTCTGTCTGGCCCTCTGCATAAGCAGCGATTGGGCATTTAACACATGAGCATGGCCACTCCATGCCAGATCATTTCCTTCACACTGCAGCAGTTTCTGCCATTGTTGGATTAGAGACGTTAGAAGGTACTTTCCTATCTAGTCCTTCTGGTATGTGTTTATAGATCTGGTGTCTGTGAATTTTCTTCACCCTTTCTCAGCCTGCCTGTACTGCTTGCTTTCATCCCCACTCTGGGAAAAAGTTACAAGAGTTCACTATGCATTCAGTAAAAGAGCACTTGCCTTTTAAACCAACCTGTCTTTTGCTTCATCAAGTTCAAGAGCTTGGTCAATAACATCTTTGTATCCAGCTTACACAGTATCCTCCTGATTCTGTAATGTTTATTCTTCCTGTTCAAAATGAAGGGTCCCAAACCTTTGTATCCTTCTGAAAACCGATTTCTTCATCCCCTGGATCCTTTTCATTGTTCCTCTCCCATATCATCTCCAACTCCACTAAGTCCTTCCTGAGTCACAGAGGCAGAACTGCACACACAGGACTTGATCCATGGCACATTCCAGCTTAATATAGTGGCAAAAATCCTGTCTGGCTCTCAGTGATAATGCCTTACTGATGTTCTGGCCTGATGATACCCAAAATTATTCCCTGTTGCATCTTTCATGTTCATTTGAGACAGTGATTTAGAAAACCAGCCAGTGATGACTCCAAGGTCTCTTTTTGGTATTGAAGCTCAACTACCAAATGCCAGTTATAGTTGGCATTTACAGCTCAGGTTTCAGTGTCATGCAAGCATGGTTTAGATTACTATTCCTGAGATGCATCATCCTGCATTTATTGGTACCATAGCTCATCTGCCCCCCTTTACCAACTCATTCATCTTTGTGAGGTTTTCCTGGAGTTTCTTACAATCAGTGATCTGTTGTCTACCCAAGACAAACTTGGAGATTTTACTGTGCACTGGCTTTCCCACATGCTTACTGAACACAGTGGCACAGGTTGTTGGTGGGCAGAACTGGAGGAGGCAGATTCATGGGGCTGTTGCTCCCAGATCCCTCCAGTACATGGGAGTTACCCTGGCCTGTGCCCCCTCTCTACACTTTGGTGGCTCACTAATCCCCTCACTAATCTGCTTCCTGATGTGGATGCCTTCGGGGAGTTCCTTGTCATACTCTTCACTTTCTTTTCAGCTCTTCTCCTTTTTTATTTACTTTCAACTTGCTGTGTATATGGACTTTCCTGTTCTCCTTTTCTGAGGAAAAAATTTCCTTTTTTTTTTTGAATACTTTTCCATATGATAGCCTACATAGCTTTCCAGTTAAGACTTGAAGGGATTTTCTGGATTGCTTTGTTTTCTTTCTGAATTGTGTCACACTTTTTACCTGGCTTCTAACACTTTACTTTTTAACAGCATCCAGACTGCTCCTGTTTTGGACAGCTGCTTTTACGAGGTTTCTGGTTTTTTATTTGTTTATTTTTGACCAATTACCTAATTTTTACACAGTTTCTTTTCTTGAAATTCAGTACTAAAGAGACTATCCTCTCCTGTGCATCACTCCAGATTATATCCAAAATAACCTCATTTCTTGCTGTTTGTGAGGCTTGTTGTTCCAGGAAGCAGCCATTTACTCTCTCCAGAAAATTTATCTCCCAACTGATTTTTCAGTACTAATGTGTAAAAGCATTTATAATTTTTATTCTCTTGCTTAATATTGCTCAAACCAGTCAAATGGTGGTGCATTTACCTTCATTTTTTATTGCAGTTGTGGGGGTTTTTTCCCTCTTGACCTTTTCAGAGATTTGCTGCACATTAGCCACATCCAAATTATATGTTGCATTATTCCATGTGTTCTTCCATATCCATGCGTTTTCTCCTGCTTTTAATTTAGTAAACTTAATAGATTAAGTGTTAAGTTAGGGTGACACTTTGTGAAGTCTTCTCCCTTTGTGTGCAAAAAGCCAAGTACCATACCTTCACAAGAAGTTATCAGAACGTCTAATAGTTGATTTTCACTGTCACCACCTGTTGCTTTCTCACTCCCCTACCACAGAAGCAAGGGCAGAGCGAGATGACACTGACATCAGGTGGAGTGAGGGGTCTTATCCACAAAACTAGAACCCTTCCCCTGGACCTAGTCCCAGGCATCCCAGCAGACTCATACTTGCCCCTAGCACAAGGTCAACATCATAGGAATGCAAACCAAAGTCTTCCTGCCCTTTCTGACCTTTCAGGAGCCATTTTTTTTTAAAATATTTTTTTAAAATTTTTTATTCCTTGTACTTTTCCTGAATGCTACAGTCCTACTGCTGGTCCCTTTTCCACTGGCAGCAACATAACATTTCTTCAAAAGCCAGTGGCACTTACAGACTGTCTGTAATAACACTGTAACCTGGTAAGTCTGACTAGGAAAATAATAATCTCATGTCACAGATCATTGCATATATGGGTCATTGACCACAGTCAGAAAAGTTTGATTCAAATACAAGGAGAAGGAAGAGCAGGAGATGGAAGATTTTATCCTGAGCTGTTATGTTGTCCATTGGTTTTTCCAAGGAGCTTAAACTAACCTGAGTGCAAATAACAAGTATTACTTGTTCATCCAACTGGCAGGTTTGACCTGTTGCTCTTATTGTTTCTCATCCAGTCTTGTAGCTGGAAGCAATTCAAGCACGAGGGACTCAAGAATCATTTTCAGGAGAAAAATAAGAAGTAGAGGGTGGTCTTTTATTTTCCAGGGGCAAGGGGGGCAGGTAATGCAAGATTTTTCACTATATCAGCGGGCATGTTTTTAAGAAACATTTCCTTGAAGAACCCACGCTATTTTCACCAGCTCCATGCCAAGATGATTCTAGTGACTTCAGAAATCTTTTTTTTTTCTGAAATAAAAACACTCATTGTAGAGAAGACTCAGTTTCTTTTTATCTGTTTTATTTATTATTTCTTTTTCTTGAAGCTAACAGAAGCACAGAAAATGACATCTAGAACTTACTAACCATTTAGAGTAGAAATGGTTCAGTTCTTTGTTGACTTTCCTGACTATTTCTCCCTGCAAAATTTAGACAGAGAGCAGCTCAGAATGTCCACTCATTCTTTACTTAGAGTAAGCTGTTCATTAAAAGCAGTTTAATCTCTGAGTTTGATGCAATAAGCCATTTATCTAAGAGACTCTTATGTTCCTCTGTAGTGTTTTGTTCTCCTTTGCACCATCCTGTCTATTCTCAATATGTTAGACATAAAGACCTAATTCAGTAATTGTTGAAAATAGATAGGAGCAGGCCAGAATTTTTTTATCCATCACTTAACATAATTCTGCAACATTTTATACAAGGATATCCTTGTTCTCAGTAACCACATGATGAGTGAGAAATTAAAGCATGAGGTTTTTCAAACAGCATTAACAACAATTCCTGCAAATTCACATGCCTTTGCCAGATGCAATGTCTGTGGCTGTTTCTGAAATGTGCATGCAACAGAAAAACATACTTTATATGGAAGAAAAATCCCACAGTTTTATAGAAAAAAAATATCCCCACTGTAAATATTAGGAAATGACAAATACTCTTAGGACATATTTATGTATCCAAAACAATATCAATTATTAAAGCGAAAGGGGAAAAAAACAAAATACAACTAAAAATAATGCAGAGTGTTTAATAGATTTGTTTAATAATCATAAACAAATAAACCATGAATACTTTAAAACAGTTAGTGTTGCAGGAAGCAGACACCCAGAAGATTTTATTAAATATTCAGACATTTATGAAGTGTGCTCTAGAGGTTAGAGCAGAGGCCTGACAGTCAATAGAGCTGCCTTATTTCCCTGCTCTGCTGCACATCTTTCCTGGAGTGAACAAACCACCATGCACACAGCTGTACTTGTGGTGTAGTAGGGACAGGTTTGTGTTGGCTGAGCTTTGTGTATGAGCTGTGTTGAGAAACAGGTGCCAGTCTCAGGCTGAGGAGGGATTAACTACTGGTGTCACCACTGCAGTCTGTGTGATAACAAAAAGTCACATTACAATTTGTTCCTGGGACACTTCTATGTCATCCTGACCCCATCTCCATTCCTATCAGCTTTTTCAGTTCTTCCACAAGAGGTAAGTTAAGTTGTGTTATACTTCTGCAAGCTGATGAAGTCAGGGCAGAGGCTTTGGGTACTTTTGTCCCTCTAAGGCAATGACCAGGGATATAACCTTCAAAGAATTTATCCCAGAAACTGTCTATTAAAAGTCTAGTAAAGTATAAACTGAAGGAGTTTAATAGGAGGAGGATTTGAAGCCTTTTTATGAGAAAGAAGGAATGAGAAATTGCAGAAAAAAACCCAAAAAACCCAAAACCAAACCCCAAAACCAACAAGCTGAGGTAAACTGTTATTTGTATGGAAGACCAGTAGCATTAAGTCCTCATAATGCAAACTTTTAGTAATTTCCATAAACTCTTCCCTCAAACATTTCTCTCCTTGCTTCCAAATGAGCCCACTTACATGACAGGTCTAAAAAAAACCCACAGTCTTAGGCTCATTAGCTGCAGCTGTTGCATGAATGAGGTCCCAGCAACAGGGAGATCAAAATATGTCAGCAAAGGGGGGAGGAAACCCACTGGCATGAGGAGCTCAGAATACCTGATTGGTGCACACTGTAAATGGAAACAGGTCTGAGAAATCTGCATGAGGCAGTCTCCACCTTCTCTCCTGCTTGCTGGGATGAGAAAATCATGAACAAGCAGCCCACATTACACTACTGGAAGCTTTACAAGTGGGGAACAAGAGTGATGTCATGATTCTCTTGCATTATGTGAAGAAAATACCTACTGATGAGTTTCTTGCACCTCTCCTTCCAATCTCAATATACACTTCAGGAATCTCAAACCTGGTAAAGGAAGAATTTTTATGCTACTTTTATAACTGAATTAATGTGTCACAATAATAATAAAGTCTATCTTGAAAGACCAGAGAGGAGCACTAAAATGTTTAAGTCTTTTGTTGAAGCCCAGATGATGTTCACAAAACCCTTAGACACGTGAACATCCCTAGCATCCAAGTTGATGTCTACAAAATTCCAGAGACAACAGAAACTTCCACTGTTACCTCTGCCTGAAAAAACTGTATCTGCTCCAGCCCATCTATATTAAGAATATAGCCCTACTTTGAGCCGAGTTAGTGTCTCAGGTTGTCAGAAGTCACTTGTCCTGCCACTGATTGTTTCCATCTGGGGATTTGATGGTGTAAGATCACATCTAATTGGCCAAGGCAGAAAAGCGTCTTGCTTTTGACTGGCCCAGATGAGTGGGATGAGGATCCATAAGTATCCGTACATCACACTTCATGAGAATATCTGAGTCCCCAGTTTCCAGCTGTCCCTGGGTGCATAATCACTAAATACTGAGGGAACTACATTCATGAAGTTATGAGTATTAGAGAAAAAGGACAGGTGGACTACCACCTCTTGCTCAGTACGTTGGTTTCTTTCAACAATGCATAGTTCTCCCAAGGCTTTCGATACTGTGAGCAGAAAAGGTCTGTGGCAGATTTTGGAACGTTTAGGTTGTCCCCCTAAATTCCTTAAAATGATCATCTCACTCCATGAGGATCAGCATGGCCAAGTCAGATATGACGATGCACTTTCTGAACCCTTTCTAATAAAGAATGGTGTGAAACAAGGCTGTGTTCTTGCACCAACCCTATTCACAATCTTTTTCAGCATGGTGCTCCAAAGGGCCACGGCAGACCTTGATGATCAGGATGGTATCTACATTCGATACCGTACAGATGGAAGCCTTTTCAACCTAAGGTGACTGAAGGTCCACACCAAGACCTTAAACCACCTTGTCCGGGAGCTGCTTTATGCTGATGACGCCGCCCTTGTTGCCCACACAGAAGCAGCTCTGCAGCGTTTAACATCCTGCTTTGCAGACACTGTTGAGCTCTTTGGGCTGGAAGTCAGCTTAAAGAAGACAGAAGTTCTCTATCAACCTGCACCTCAGGAAGTCTTCCATCATCCCCATATCACCATTGGCCAATCAGAGCTTAAATCAGTCCAGCAGTTTAATTACCTAGGTAGCTTCATCTCCTCAGATGGTAAGATTGATGGAGAGATAGACAGCAGGTTAGCAAAGGCATATAGAGCTTTCAGAAAACTCCATAAAAGAGTTTGGCAAAATAAACACTTGAAGAAAAGCACCAAGATCAGTGTTTACAGAGCCCCTGTGCTGTCTACTCTCATATGGTTCCGAATTATGGGTCGTCTACCGCCACCACCTGAGTCTCTTAGAACACTTCCATCAACGCTGCCTCCGTACAATCCTAAACATCCACTGGTCAGATTATGTGACTAATGCATCTGTTTTAGAGCAAGCAGCAGTCACTAGCATTGAGGCCATGTTGCTGAGAACTTAGCTGCGTTGGGCAGGGTACGTCTCAAGGATGAAGGACCACCGCCTCCCTAAGATCTTGCTTTACGGTGAACTTACCGCCGGCTACCGCAAGAGAGGAGGCCCAAAGAAAAGATACAAGGACTCCCTGAAACAACATCTCAGCCTTGGCCATACTGATCATCATAACTGGTCTACTCTGGCCTCCAATTGGGAGGCCTGGAGACACACCATCTACAACGCTACTGTTTCCTTTGAGAACGCACGCAGGATCACTCTTGAGGAGAAAAGACAATGCAGAAAGAATCATATTCTGCTGAATACACCACCCACGGAGTCTTTCTGCTGTGCCTTTTGCAATCGGATATGTCTATATCGTATTGGCCTCATAAGCCACCAGCGTGCCTGTAACAAACGTGGATAGAGCCTTCCTAAATCTTCGTTCACAAAGCCTAGCCATGAATGAATCATATGAATGAAAAGTTCTCCCAAGATGTTACACAGGGGAGCATCATCTATGACTGGCACAAATTCCACAAGGTAAAGCATGCCCTGACGATATTTGGGGCTGCACCTACCCTTGCCCAGACATTGGTGCTCTGTGAAATGTGCTTGTGGTCAGACAGAGGGTTGTTGACAAGAGTGAAACTCTTGCCCCAATTTTGCAGATTCAAGTAAAACATTGTCCTCTCCTCTTAGTTCATTTGACCTGCCAGTTGGTCTTCAGAGGTAGCAGAAAAGACGCAAATATTGTGGAAGATACCCTCAGAGCTTTCTATGAGTGACAAATCTCAGCTTAATTTTACTTCTTGCAGGTAAATAAGATTGAGGTGATTGATCCTAATGAATTGTAAATCTTGGTAACAATACCCAGCCTTTGATCTATTAGGAGTTGTTGGAGGACCCCTAGTAAGGCATTGTCTGTGCAAGTGGGCACTCCCAGAACAGGAATAACTGTAAACTGGGTCAGATGGTGATTACAGCTAAATTTCTAATTACAACAGGCTGATTTATTTTCTTGGGCCTCTGTAGTGAGTTGACTCTGGCCGGATACTAGGTACCCACCAAAGCCACTCTCTCACTCTCCTCTGCAACTGGACAGAGGAGAGGAAAAAAAACAGCTAAGCATTAATGAGTTGAAATAAGAGCTGGGAGAGGTCACTTACTGATTACCTTCACAGGCAAAACAGACTCAAAGTGGGGATAGTACTTAAATTTATTACTAACAGGATAAGAACCAAAGAGTGAGAAATAAAGTAATCTTGAAAACACCTTCCCCCAGCTCCTCCTTCCTTCCATGTTCTCCCTCCTCCTCGCCAGTGGTGCAGGGGGATGGGGAATGGGGTTATGGTCAGTTGTTGTTTCTACCACTGCTCAGGGAGAGGAGGCCTTCCCCTGCTCCTGTGGGGTCCCTTCCACGGGAGACAGTCCTTGGTGGACCTCTCTGGTGTGAGTCCATCCCACAACAGTTCTTCTCAAACTGCTGTCCCATGGGTCACTTCTCCATGGGGTACAGTCCTTCACAAATGAGCTGTACCTGCGTGGGTCCCTCATACGGGCCACAAGTCCTACCCGAGAAAAACCTGCTCCAGCATGGGCTTCCCTCACCACGGGCTGCAGGTCTCCAGTAGGACCCTGCTCCATCTTGGGCCTCCCACAGTGTCACAGCCTCCTTCATACATCCACCTGCTCCAGCATGGGCTCCTCCAGGGGCTGCAGGTGGGTCTCTGCACCCCGATGGTCCTCCATGGGCTGCTGGGGCACAGCTGCTCCACCATGGTCTGCACCACGGGCTGCAGGGACCTCAGCTCCAGCACCTGGAGCACCTCCTGCCCCTCGTTCTGCACTGACCTTGGTGTCTACTTTGTTGTTCCCGTGTTCTCACTCCTCTCTTCCCTGGCTGGAATTCTTTCTGTGCAATGGTTTTCTGTTCTTAAATATGTTGTCACAGAGTTGACTCAGCCTTAGCCAGCGGCAGGAAGCCCATCCTGGAGCCAGCTGGCATTGGCTCCGTCAGACAAGGGAAGCTTCTAACAGCTTCTAACAGAAGCCACCCCTGCAGCCCTCCCCACTACCAAAACGCAGCCACAGAAACCCACTACGACCTCTCTAAGCTGTGGCACCCCAACTCTATGAGCTCTTCAAAAAGAAGCAAAGTAGTGACCTTGAAGAGTTAATGGTTCAAATGTGGGTCCAGCACCAACAGGTGAATCTAAGAAGTGAGTTGTGGGGTGAGGAGGGTGGTCCTGCAAGGTAGCGATGGCACACAACAGCAAAACCCTGGTCAGCAGCAGTCACAGCATGTTCACTGCTCCACCATTGACTCCACTTGTCACATGGTGCATCTGTGAAATGCAATTGCTTTTGTATCTAGACAGGGATTGGTGAACCTAAGATTATGTGCCTACTCCATAGCCTGCACCCATTAAGCCTCTTGTGAGTTGTACAATCAATCACAATTACTGGTAAAAAAAGAAGTCAGTTCCACAGTTCATCCTCTACCCCTCTGGCCTTGTCTCTTTCTCTGTAAGTCTTCCTCCAGAGAGAAGGTTTTATCAAGTTTCTTTTCTTCCTTTAGAAAACATTTTAAGAGAGTGTGCAAGGCATGCATTTTTACTTTCAGAAAAAAGTAAAAGAGAAGACAAATATCCTTGTTTTCTTGTAATCCAGATTCTAAGTAGATTTAATGGCCCTGTTAGTGCTGGGCAAAATTAAGACCTTATGAAACATGTTACAAAGTACCTTTGTAGATCTCATTTTCAATAAGAAAAGGGTTTAGGTCATGTGGAACAATCTGCAACTTATTAGCACTTTGCCTTCAATAGGTCACCTTTCATGGTATAGTATTCTGTTTTCATTAAGCACTGAATCCAAAACGGCTATATTTTTAGAACTCAACAAAAATATATTACTGATATTGTAAGCACAAAGATAAAGAAACAGAAAACATTTAACTACTAAACTCGTTTCTTAGACAAAACTGTCAGATTCAATGCTTTTCCCCAGATGCAGTGATCATTATAGGAATAGTTTGTATTTTTTTATACATGAAATGTTAGGTGCAACATTTGTTGTCAAGCCAGGAAAGAAAAGGAAAAAAAAGGCAATAAACAAAAATAAACAAAAATTGCAGACTTTGATATGTTCAATCTGGTCTACAGCTCAGAATCACGCACACCTAAGAAGAAAGAATATGAGGTAATTTAAAACTTAATATACTTAGATTTTAATAGATAAAAATATGCTAGATACCAGTTTGTGAGTCCATTTTGTTTCAGGTTTGCTCAAGGAATATTTTTAAGATTAATAAAAATGTCCCCTCATCTTTTGTGGCAGCAGTTACTCTAAGACATAAAAACTTGAGATGATGCTCACATTTCTTAAAAATTATTTCACCGTATGGATGTGTCATTATTTGTCACTGATCATTTTCTTTTGAGTACTTGTACTGGTCCAGCCTCTTCTAGGACACACATTATATGGAGAAAAAAGATTCTTCTCCATAGAAGAGAAGGAGAAGGAGAAAGGGTAAGTAATTTTCACCTACCTTCATCTTTGGAAAGGTGAGATAATACTTCCAACCCTTCTACCTTAGAAAGTTCACTTGTTCCTTTAGCAGTAATACATTATTTGCTTTGACCAAACAATCCTCCCAATTGATGCATCGTATACAAGAGGTCGCATTTACATGGCATGCATTGATATACACTTACTCCCTGTGGACTAAAAGAAATAACAGTAGATGGTGATATCAATAGTATCTGTCAGAAGAAAGTTGAAATCATCTACAGCTCATCTCTGTAAGTGCAATGTGGAAGTAGAAATCAGTACTACCTTCAGTCCTTTGTGCCATACACAGTGGCAAGGAATTTCAAGCACAAGCATTTTTTCCTAATTTCAGTGATGTTCATGGAGTTTTCTGTTTTGGTTTGGTTTATTTGGTTGGTTTTTGTTTGTGTGTGGGGTCTTGTTTGGTTGGTTTTTTGTTGTATTGTTTTTCTTTTAAATTCCGGAATAAGATCTTGGAAACAGATACACTTTCTCTTCCCTGTCAGTGCACCAATCATGACACGAAAGACACCCCCACATACACTTTACTTCCTAAAAGAACAAATATGGGGAGATATCCTCAGTTCTCTGCATTGCAGGGATGGAGCACAGGCCCCAAAGGATAACCTTCCTAAACTACAGAGAGAGAGATTTCAGCAACAGACTTCATCAATGCCTAGTTATTAGAGTAGGCTGAAGAAGTTAACTTCATACTGGTCCTCCTTCAGACCACCGGCAGTTTCGATCTGAGACCTATTCCCCCCATCATCCAAGAGCCACTCTTACTCCTGCTCCTATGGGAGTATGTCTTTTTCAATGGGTGTGTGAAGTACATATTTCTTCAGATTTAGCTAAATCAGTTCTTCCCTACATCTACTGGAAACACGTCTCTTTCTGCATCCTGGTAGTATGTTTGCCACTCTCATGCCAGTACCTTTCTCATATTGCTGATTCAGTGATTAAATAGACTGTGAATAAAACATATGAAAACTCATATGGACTACTGTTGAAAGGAGGTGATCTAAGGGTCACTCAGGAATCACTTTTAGAGCTCAGACTGCACTTCATGTTGCACCTTCCTCTGCCTTCTCCATCTTTTAAGTGATAGCTTTCTGTTGCTTGCCTTATTTTGCTAACCATTTACACATGCAACATCAAATAAGTTATGAAAGTTCAGATTAAACAGAGAAATTTCCCTTGTTTACTAAGCAAGTGTTCTTAGAAGAGGGAAATAACAGGTTGATTTGTAGTGATATACCATTCTTAATTTTTTTTTATTTTTTTTGTTTACCTTTCTCTCTAATTTGTTCTTCTGTTCAAAATGCATTGACACTAGCACTCCATTAAGGATCACAGGTTCACTGATTAAAGTTTTTGTTTCCTGTTTTTTGTTTTGGTTCTGTTGTGGATTTTTTATTTGTTACTTGTTTGTTGTAACAGAATAGGAATTGAAGGATAATTTCAAATGTTAAATCCTCTATCTAAAACAATAAAATTTCCAACAACAGTAGTACATATTAATATAGTAAAATAAGTAAGGTTTACACATAAATAGCACACTGAATGTACAAATTTGAGCACTATATTAATATCTGAGTGAAAAAGAGGGAGATGATTCATATGAGAGATTTCTTTGTGGAAAAGCAGAATTTTAATTCTGTTTCCATTCTCAGCAGATTGGAGATGATTTCTCATCATACTGTGGATTTAACTGGCATATATATCCTTGCAAGTGATAATCATACACGTTCGGGAAATTATTCCCATAAATGTTATTCCATTCTAGAATCTTATGTTTTAAGTATCATGTTCAGCACATATTGGAAAGAAGGTTACCCTTAATATATGGAAACATCATTTGTATTTAATCATGCAGTTGGGAGTAGTTATAGTAACTAAGTAGATGCAGGCAGTTTAAAATGCACAGATTGTTACTGCAACCTAGCTTGCCACGGGCACTTTTTCCCTTTGATAGCTCAAGTGCCGAATAAATAAAGTACAATCAATGCTCAAAACTGGTCGAAAAAGCTGTTCCATGTAGGTTATGCTGTCAGTCCTGTTAAATAAGGCTGTAAGCTTAGCTATGATAGTGTGAAAACAAAGGGCATATGGGCAGCTTTCTTGCTGCCTTTTGCACATTGTCTCTGGCATCTGGAGGGCAGAGCAACAATTTCACCAAGCTTAGTTGGGTTCCCCTTTGTGCCTCGGTGTTTTTTACAGCAGATAGAAGCTGGGCTAGGACATTTGCCTTGTCTCCAAACATCTGTGTGGTGCCAGCTACATGCACAGGGTCAAAGGTGTGACGGGGTGGCTCTTGTACTGGGTCTCACCTTGCAATTTCTGTTCAGCACCTTTCTGTTCAAGTAGTGTTTAATCCAGTGTTTAACAAATACTGGAAAATAAACAAGTGCTTTTCTAATAATCATTCGGGGACTCAATTTAAAGAACAAAGTAAAGTAAACTAGATCCTGAAACAATTTTCTTAGATGTATCAGTCTACAGACACAGATACAACAAAATACAAACGTGTAGACCTTTATTTCTTATTCAATTTACATTAAAATCATCTGATTAATGATGTTGGATTATAAAATCCTAGTAACCTTTCTCAGTAGAAATTATAAAAATATGTGCAGTTGTATGTATATATTGTGTATGTGTTCTGATATGTGTGTAGATACATGTACATGCAAGAAAGCCCTACAAAGTGGAAGCAAATGATTCTGTGTTTGTGTGAATATAATATAATTTGTTACAAGGTACTTAAATACTGCTGAAATGGCCATTAGAGGAAAGCTGAAGCTAGACAAATCTATCTATACCTGTACAATAACATGCCTGGTTTTTAAAGATTCACTTATGCAAGCTTCCTATAAAGCATTGAAAAGCATCTGTGGCCTTATACTATGGCAGAATTGTTGATACAAAATTTGCTGTCTCCTATATTAATGTTACACATGATGTTTGTTTTTCCTTCCCTCCTTTTCCAAGGTATAAATGAACTGCTTATATGGAGTTCAATAACATAACTGTACAAAATTAGTGACAAAGAGAAATGTCAGAGTTGATATTCCTGACACAGCCTTTTTAACTCTTGTTATGTCTTAGGTTTGCATATCAGAGATGGAATAATGCAGCAGTCCAAGATCCCAGGAGGCGCTCACTACCATTGTCTTTTAGGTTTTTAGCCCGTGGCCTTGACTGAAAGCAGAGCTTCAATTGGGACTACTCATTCCTTATTATTAAAAAATGGGCATTATGGAATGCTTTTGTGAGGGAAAAAAAATAAAAAAAATGTGAGTAGTTTAAAATATTTGCTCTCAGTTCGTATGTAAAAACTCCTTAGATGGAGTTTGGCAATTGATGTTGAAGAAGAGTTAGACAGCCTTTGAAACACTTACCTAGTTCACTAACATTATGGAGGATCTGGTTCACTGCAGTTTAGATTCATAGACAGCATTTTGCTTTTCTGTGATCAAAACGCCTGTACAATTTCAAGGGCCTATCATCAGAGTTGAATCCACACAGAGACTAACCTAAGAACAGCCAAGAAAAGCATACATTTGAAGGGCTTTGATGCTCCATCACATAGTCATTCAGTGGCTATAATGGAAGAGGAGTACATGACAGACTTTGGTCGTGCCTGTCATTCATAAATCTCAGTAGCATATACCGAGTGTTCCAGATTTTACAGAGAAATTGTACCAGTACCTCATTTGGCTATAGAAAGAACTCTCACTGGTTTAATCATGTACATTACTTTTCTTTACTCATATAACAGAATATATATGCTGAAATTAGATTATTTTATTTTCAAGGAGATCTCTTTAATATATTCACATAATTTAGCAGATGTTGTAACCTACCAGATCACAAGGAGCAGCCATATTGATGTATTTTATATCTCTGGTTAAAGAATAAATACATGCAGGCTCTTAAATTCAAGAAGCAAGTAGAAAAATGAGAAATTTAATGTTATATACAGGATAATTTTTTTTCTCACTTGTTCAGTCAGAGTAAAGTTCTTTTTAAAACAGTTTGGCAAAGGATTAGGACTGCAATATGGATCTGGTTGAGGCAATAAGTAGATTAGCCAGAAGCTAGGATATTTTCGCCACTAACTTCAGCAGACTCAATATTTTGGCCCATGTCTAATTTTGGAATCTTTTATCCACCACAATTCATGAATATCCCACATACACAGAAATTTTCCCGCACAGGCCATCAGCAAGACTGTAAACACACAGTAAATAAAATAAAGGGAAACTTTTTTTACGGGGAAGGTAGTCACTCAAATGTGTGGCCATTGCCAAACACTACTCTGTTTAATGACTTTCTCACCATCTTCAGATGTGTTTTTGGTAACAAAGTTCTCTTTTTTGCAGTATGTTTTCCTTTCTTAATCCAAAAGCTCGTGTTACTTCTGTATTGTTCTATCTGTTTCTCTCTCTGAGACGAACATTACCAACTTCATTGCCTGTTCCTCGATTCTCATTTCTGCGGTTGGCTTATGCATTGTTACATAGCTTTGTTCTGGTGAACACATACTTTTATATTTTTATTTTTAATCCTTAAGAAGAATTTGTTATCTTTATTAAGAATATATATTTTGGCTTTGAATATTCCCTTCCTCTTTTTCTCCCATTAATTCTGTCTACTATTCTTTTCAAAACAATTAGCAAACATGCATTTACTTTTATTTCTTTGATAAAAAATTAACAGTTAAATTATTTTAGCAGAGGAAAATCCTATTATGTAAAGGTCTTTTTGTTTGTTTAATTAAATAATTTATTCTGAAAAGCAAAACAAAATCTTCATACACTCATTAGCTATAAGAATTACCAGGGATGTACACGTCATGTCCACACGTTCCCTGAGAATGTAGATATTCATCTTTATTAAAGAAGTTCCATAGCTTTTGGTTTCAGAAATACTTTTGCATCCATGCCTCTGGAAAGCACCTGAGGTGAAAGGGTCCTCAAAGCCTTCATAAAGTAGGAGTCAGGAGCAAGTGCATCCTTTCCTCCTACTCTTCCCTCACTGCAAGTCCCATCACTCCCTGGGTTGCCAGCGTCTGACCACAACCCTTCTCCCCAGCACTTCTCTTCAAGGCCATTCAAGGATTGCCTCTCTGATCCAATGTGATATTTTTAACAGGGCTGCTAATCTTATCCTTGGAAGATGTCTGTTCTCTGAAGGTAGCACACAAAAAACTTGAAAAATAAAAAAAAGTAATGTATATATTTGCATGGTAGCAGAAACAAAAGTGGTCATTGGATTCAAGTTTTCACTGTGCTCTGTTCTTGCAATGATGAGTGTGATCTGTGGCATGGTGGCAAGGGATGTCAACAAGGCCAATGAGCAGCACCTTAGTAACCTATCATTAAAACCTGAACTTTGGCATACTTCCTGGACAATAATTTCCCTTGAAATGTTTTCCTTTCTCTCTTGACAAAGAGTATCCATCAGCCAGGCCCAGGACAGCTACCTCCCTGCTACCCATGGCTATGTCCCTGGCGGGGAACCTAGCTGAGTATGAGTGCTTGTGGGGTAGAGCAGGGAAAGTGTCTGTGTGGAACACCAGATCCCCATGACCTCTCAGCAGCAGAACCACCTCCCAAATAAATATTTGATGGGAATATTTGAACAGAGTTATCCCTGTTCATCAACACAGATATGAGACTGAACCTCGGTTTTCCATTCATATTGCACGGAAAGTTTCAGTCTGCTTGATGCATTCATCTAACCCACATCCAACCATCTGAGTAATCTTTTAGGCCCTGTCAGTGCAGCGGGTAACTAAGCTTGCTAAGTCTCTGCTTTTACTGAGATATGAGCAGTGCTAATTGCCTGCTCTTTGCCAGACTGAGCAATATGTTTTCCAGATTCCCTAAAAAGAGAGTGACTTGTTGGCTCAAAACTTCTTGTCTTCCTTCATCACTTCTAGTATTTATTATCATCTAATTCTCCAGTAATACCTTAGGTCTAAATATAGGTCCGTGACTCAGTACTTGGCAGTGTTTCTGTAACATTGCCACTGAAATGGTATGGCAAGTGGATTTCTTAATCACCTCTGTATAATCCATACTACAGAGAAGTCAGGTGAGAAATTTTTCCTTCTGCAGACTGAGCTCCAGGTTCTAGGCTCTGTTGAAGCCTGTCAAGAGTTTCCCCCTTGACCAAAATGATTGCTGGCTCCAGATTCAAGATGGATTTTCAAGTGGGTTTTTATAAGATCTTTGGGATTTACTGCCAGAAATCCGTCCTTAAATGTGTTTTCAATCAAATTATATTGGATAATCTGTCTATCTATTCTTTGGTAGATAATATTTTAATTCTTCTTTGTACAATTTCTCCAGTCTACTTCAGCTACAGCTGTACTAACTCCATGTAACAGAGATATTAATATCCCCTATGATACAGTTCTTGCATGCCTCACACAGCAGATATTTCCAAATAGCTTGTGGGTTTTGGAGAGCAAAACATTCATACAAGTGCTACCATTTTTAACCTGCTGTGATCTGCAGCATCACATGGGAGTTCATAAGATCCTATTGTTGATCTACAGGAAAATCATTGTTGGATTTGACCTGTTCATATTGACTGTTACTAGACTTAAAATGAGAAAATCAAAGTACTTTAATACAATAAAGTCATTCATGAGAGGAGTTGCATCTCTCTCTCACAGGGAAACTTAAAAGAGTTGAGAGAGTTTCAGTGAGAGTCCATGTATGTCATATCATGTATGAAAGTAAAATGAGGAGGAAGGAGGTTTTCTCACCTGAAGGGGCTTTACAGTATAAAGCAGCAATGAAAATACAAAAGTTGGGAATAAAATGAAAAGGGAAATGTCATGGATCGATTTGCTAGAGGCTGTGGAGCTTACGATAGATCATGTCCTCAGGAAACCTCTTAAGTTTATGAATCAGTGTAAGCATGTGTAAGCATGTAGGTAAATCACTTCTCTTCCCTCCCACCAAGAATAAAAGTATATTTTCAGTATTTTTTCTCTAAAATATTGTCAGGAAAATCACTAAAGGAAGGTTTTTTAAAAAAAAACTCAGCACCAAATGGAGAGTGCTGAGACCACATGGGATCCGATAGAGTCAGCCAACCACAAAAAATGTGGAAAATTGTACAGAGGTCATTTATCAGTGTATTATTTCTTTGTTCCATAACTTCCCATGTCTCCCACATCTTCCAGAAATATCACTAATCTGTGCTTTACTGCAGCTGCAGAACAATGAAATGATGCCCAAAAAAAGCAAACATGTGAGTGAATACCAAGCAATACCAAGCAATACCAAGCACTACAGGCTGGTAGCCCCATATAGGAAATACCTAACTTGAAATACACTTAAACCAAAGGAGATTTCCAGTAGATAGTTTGTTACCCCAGCAGGGTCACCCATGATGCCTGTGGGTTGCCCCTTACAAGATGTCATTCCCTCTCAAGCTCTCATTCTCCCCTACTGCTGTCCCCAGAAGAAGGAAAGAACAACAAGTGGTCCAGAGTAGGCACTGCTGGTGACCTCGCCCCTAAAAGGTAGGCACAATGAACTGGAAAAGTGTGCATTTAAAAGCAATGAAAGGGAAAACTTTTATAGAATTAATTTAAATAGGCTCTGTAATTCTCTGTTATAGCTGTTATTTTTAATTATTTCAAAAGAGTGACTAGATGTGCATACCTTTAACAAGAATATTTGGTTATCATCATTAGTAACAACCCTGGTACTGGCCTTTGGTAGAGACAGGGAGAATTACATGATCAACCCATTCATATGATGCCCAACACACCTAGACACCCCATATAGTGGCTGTCATAATTTCAGAGTGCTCTAGAACTCAGGGAATAGTCAAATAAATAAATGGCTCATGGCTGCCATTACCAGAAGGGTATTAAACAGGTGGGATTTGTTTCCCTCAGAACACCTGTTACCCCTTTCAAAACAAAGATGTTAAAGCTTTAGGTGGGACTGATTTGCCTTTGATGCTTTGTCCTGTACTGTGGAAAGTTGCTTGAGAAGGTTATTAAGTAGACACACAAAGTGGATCAGCTGAAAGATTTCAATAATGTGGCATACATTTAAGAAGCTTTTCCAATCAGTGGCAGACAAGAACAAGAAGTTTTTTTGTTTCTCAATTTTGCTGAAACTTGGGTTAACTGTAAAGGAAAATTTACTACAGGCCTACCTGCCTTCTTCCCAAAGGAAGGAGAAACTCCCACTGTCTCTATGAAGTTGAACAGAGGTTGTATCCTTTTGCCAGAGGAAAATACTACAGTGGTCGAGTGTGTACAGTAGATAACAATCAGTGATTAGTACTGCTTGATCACACTTTTTAAAAAAATAAGACTTTTGCTCAGTTCCTTTGGAAATCATACAGAGGATTATCTGGATTTTAAATCGATATCAATAAATCTGGGGTAATTTACTTGGGACGTCTAATTACTTTTCCCCTCCCACTAGATTTTCAGGCCAGCTGGTTACCTCAGGGCTTCAAATACCTTGGGATCCATCTCAGAATTGTTCTCAATTAGCTTTGCATGCCTGCTCTAAGATCTTGGAGTTGGCAGTCCTAGGTGGCAAAATCTGCTATTAATTTATGGGAAGAAGCATTCTTGATTCTGAAGTGTATGGTTCATACAGTATATGCTTCTTCTCAGTATATGCTTTCTACAGTACATGCTTTTTCTCTGCATTGTATTTGTTCACAATATTCAAGAGTTACTTTTAAAATATTATGGAAAGAAACTTAAAAAGGTATATTACAGTTATTTTCTGGTGGGGGGAAAAGCCACCAAACCTTCCTGAACCAGTTTGTTAAGATTACAGTATCTAAAACTAGTATTAGAATTCATCTAAATATCTATTCTGCAAATACTGTATTTAAAAGACATTGTCTCTATTGTGATTGAAATTAAACAATTGTCAGTACCTCATTCGATCATGCAGTCTTGGTTTCTTCTGATGATATTCATCTTTTTGTAATCTAGAGTAAACAACAGTAGAATGTCATCAGAAGGACTTCAGCAACCTGTCCATTTTCCCTGTCTATCACATATGGCAGCTCCTTGAGATAAGTTCTCCTACAACTTGGAACAGTTTCCCACAGGATATGTGTGGGAGGCCCCACCATCATTAAAGCTCTCTTTGTACCATTTAAAGTACTACGAAAACCACAGGGATATTCTTTGTTGCCAAGGAAGGGGACTAGATACTATGTATTCAAATAATAGCTAGATCTGGAAAAAAAGCACAAGTGAAGGAATGATGCAGATCTGAAAAGTTCTGGAGCAAATGTCAATTTGGAGCAGTTGTTCGCTGTCTCCTCCAACACATGAACTAAGGGGCATCAATAGCTGCTGAGAAGTTCAAAAGGAAAATATAGGTAATTTCTAAATGTGTATCTTCTTATCACAGATAGGGTGGAAAATAGCAAGAAAGTATACATGGATTCCAAATAGCTGCAGAAGAAAAAAAGTTAGTGCAAGACTTTGCAGTACAAATATACCAGTTCTTGCTCAGATGTGAGTAAACACTTCAATCTGTGCTCGTACACTGTCTGTACTCCATAATTACCTTGACCATCCATAATTTACCTGTAGATATCACACAGGTGAGACAGCCTTGAAAGAAGAGTGTTGTTACTTGATATGACTATGAACCCAAGCACTCAATCCAGGCACAGGAACAGGATCTTACAATACAGCCATTTAAATGTTTGGGCTAAATACATTTAGATTGGAAGTCCTAGGTGCTTTGTAGTTAAACTGTATCTCAGCCTTATTTTTCTAGAAACTCTACTTCTTGCTCCTTGCTTCTTTGAGAGTACGCTTTATGCAGTCTTTAAACATTTCTGTAACTCTTATATGAGTGTGTATCAAATTTCTATCAGTCTTTCCACGCTGTGGGCTGCAGAATGAGTAGATCATCCCACTTAGAACTTCACTCCAACTGGAAAGCAGCCTTCCTAGCTTTACAAAGTGGGATGGGAATACCCTTTGGTATTACAGTACTGAATGGAGAGCTTGTCTTCTGTTGTTTGCTGCTTCTGATCTCTAGGTCACAAAACCGATCTCAGTTCATTTTACAAGAATAGACCAAAGATACAATTACAGATATATAATGCAAATAGATTTGATTCTTTGTGAAATTTGGAGGGTGTTATTAATTTGATACTGACACTGTCCTTATTGCAATGTCAAAGTCAGCCCTCTAGACCAGCTGAGAGTGTTCATTGACGTTCAGTAGTTTATAAACACCATCTCAAAAACTACCCATAAAGCAAATGCCAAAAACATAATCCACCATTGCCTTGAAATGCATAAGAGTGAAAAAGTTGCAGCGCAGACTAATTTAGATGCCTAAATGACTACTTTAGACTTCTGGTTTTCAGATTTATTCTTGGACCCTTGTGAGTACATCCACCTGAAAGAAGAGTCTAAGCTTAATGGAAAATGGTGACTGCTTCTGAAGATTTCTGGAGGGTAGTTCTGCTAAGGTGTATATATTAGCTGAACTAGGACCTCTCTCTTATAACCTTTGTGAGCACTTCTGTTGCTCCGTGTCTAGACAGGAAGTCTTAGCAGAACTTTTTCTAGTAAAAAATCAAAATAAATGTGCTGATTAGGTGTCTTATATCACTTGGCCAATATATCAATACGGGTACCTCAAACCACATGACTCATATATTGACGTGTACATAACACTTTTTAGTGTCTGAAGGCAGATGTATTTACC
The DNA here is from genome assembly GCF_003945725.1 of Corapipo altera. NCBI lineage: Eukaryota > Metazoa > Chordata > Aves > Passeriformes > Pipridae > Corapipo > Corapipo altera. Next base: position 34,220,260 of record NW_020884872.1, read on the forward strand.
ACATCTCATTGGTTTTGTGACAGTGTATCAACAAGGAGATAATACAGTGATACTGCTTGGACTTGAAAAGAAACAGCTACCAAGTCTCTTGGTATCTGCATAGCAGGACTTTAGCAGTGAGCACAATTTGCAACCACATTCATTGGAACCTGAAGAGGAGCGAGGGGAACGTCCCTACCTATGGAAGTGGCAGGGGAAAGTCACGCTGTCGTTGTATGTTAGCAGGGAAGCAAGAGTTGTTTCACAGTATGTTGTTCAATGTTTATTAAAGCAGTACCAGTGAAGGAAACAAGGACTGAACTCTGAGGTTCTAAGTTCCACTTCTCTTGTAATTATTGGTAGCTATTGATAGAAAGTCAAGAAGCAAGCTCAACACCTTGGTGATACCTGTAGAATTTGTGGATTTCTTAGGAAATAAATTGTTGGGTAAAGCCTAGTGTGAAATATGGACAATTCACATGCAGTCAAGTTTACTTTTACTCAACCAATAATATTTCTAAAAAAAAAGTAGTTCCATTCAGCAGCCTATGAAATTTATAGGCTTTTAACTGTTGTTTCTGAGGGTTACGCTGGATGCTGCAAGGAAGTTAAGTAGTGAAAAAATTATCTGTCTCTTCCAATAGGAGGGAGAAAACATGATTCTGGCTAACAGGGCATGCTGGGAATATGGAAGTTGTCAAGAAATTCTTGTTTTGAGGTTAACAACACTTTTTCCCACAACTTCAGTCCTCAACAACTCTAGCCCTCTTTCAGCATACCAGTCAATTCTTAATTGCACATTGGGATATAACGTGCACTTTTGACACCAGGGTCTAATTTAATGAAAAGGTTTGCCATCTTTATGGGTAGAGAATGTCAGAGGTGCTCTTTGCATAGATGCTGGGGTTTTTTTTGACTGGTTTACTAACATCAGTTTGCTATTTGTACCTAGGGGATTTAGGAAAACACGGTTCCTGACACAGTTACCGTGAAGGCCTAATGTTCATAAATGCCAGGTTGTCAGCCTCATCAGGTCTAAGCAACTGAAATAGAAGGTGCTTTTTAATGCTACCCCAGAGTCAATTAAAATACAGTAATGCTGACATCTGCAGAATACGGAATGATCAAAGTAAAGAATGCCCATACAGCTTCTGACATAAAAACAGTGTGTTTGGCGGCAGAGTGACACAGTGTAACAGGTCAGGTAATTATGAGAAAATCTATGATGTATCTGTTGCAATTGCTTAGCTTCTTTCCATTATCAGAGCCATCAAACAGAACAGTGCTCTCACTTCTCCTGATGGATCGTAAAGCTAGTGACACTCTCACTCTCCTGATACAGATGGCAACTCAGGAGCAGCTGAATTAATTTGACAGTAAATAGGTGATAGCAATTGCTGTCTTCTCTCTTTTTATTATTTTTATTATTTTTTTAATTGCACCAGGACAGCTTTTACCACTTCTGGGAATAACTAAGAAAGTCTATGCTATGATTAGCCGTGTACCCTCCTCTCCTGTAAGTCCCTTCCAATGTTTTTGCTGCTCTTTTATTTACATTTATTTACTCAGTGGCAACAAAATTTTATTCTCCCCCATGTTTCCACCCTAACTCTCAGTCTGAACTATGTGCATTAATTAATTTTTTACCTTGATATGTTTATTAAATTCATGAAGGAATCTGACAGATGGATTTGCATGCTTAGGGTACAGTTATGTTAAAGCCATGGGTGTATTTTAAATGGCTGCACATTTTCTGCCTCAGTAACATTATAATTGGCTTAATGGATTTTCAGTTGTGTGCATTGGCTTTCTCCCCTCTCTGAAGCAGACTAATTACAGCTTTTTACATTAAATTCTAATAGATATCCATTTATCTTCTCTAAATTATAACTATAATTACAGTAATAAATTAGACATGCAACCGTCATTAATCTAAACAATTTTAAGTGGGTATCATAGTAGCATGACACAGACTATGTGTATTCAAATGTGTATTCAAATATGTTCCTAACTGTGTAACCATTGTGCGGGAGGGTCTCATTTCTCAACAAGCTGCAAAAGCCAGAAGGCAGAATGGAAGGAGAGACGAAAGGAATGGGATTTGGGGAGCATGGAAAAGATGGAGTAAAAGTCAAAACAGACCACATTTCAGGGACCGCTGCATACAATTAACAATCTCTGAAGAATTGTCTTGGACAGTAACATCCTGGCAGACTCAGACTCCATCACTAATCCATCACTCTTTTTTTCCCTCTTATATAAAAATACATTGCAAATGTTTCTTTAGTCAAGAACACCTCTTTGAAATTACAGCTGGCTGAAACATGAAATTTTACTTTCATAGGAAATTTTGGCAGAGAAAACTTGGTTTTGTTTCTCAGCACAATTTAGTAATCAGAACTCATCACAAAATGGGAATTCAGAAAAAATTCACGGAAGAAACTCATATAATCATTGTGTTTAAATTAAGAGTATTCCTTAATTTTGTCTTTCCCTCCACAGAGAACTAGTAAGAAAAGTACTGAGTTGACTCTAGTTAGCTTCATAACTGCTCTTCAACACAGGGCTGAGAGGCATTGACATGTCCATGCCACTGTCACTGGTAGGTTTGGGACAAATCCTTTTACATCACTGTATTTCCTCCCTTCCTCCCTAGGCATTTGGACTACCCAAACATCTGTACCTGAAGCCCAGGCAGATGGACTCTTTATGCAGCTGCATAGTCAGAACCAAGTCTGCCTCTATCACAGTTCAGGCAGGACTGTGGCAAACTAAGACCAACAAACAAATGACTCCTCAGCTGTGATGTGTGTTGGCTTCTAGACTCTTACAGGTGTGCTATTCTCTCCTCCCCTAGAGGTTACAGCTAGTTTGGCTACGTCTACATTAATGCCCTGCCATAATGATGTGCTACGAAGCAGGACCACTGTGCGGAAGGCTGGGGTGCAGACACTCTTCTGGGAAGACAGCCAGCCTGACTGTTTGAAAATGTGAAAGTTGTGTTCAGAGTGGCAGCAGCTCCAGCATAACTACAGAACCATCAACATGGGTGGGAGCACAAGAGTTTGTTGCCCTGGTAAACCTGTAAACACAAACATATGCCCATCTGTGGGAACATGTGGACACATTTCATGTGGACGCTGTTACCAAAAGGGACCTCCAGGCTCTTCCTCAAATGCAAAGCACTGCTGGTTCTATGAAGTACCATTTTCTTACGGCACGTACTCTACCTGAATAGTTTCCAAATACATTTTAGTAATATAAAATACAGGGGTACTTTTATCCTGCCAAGGGGAGAAAGACTTAGATCTGTTTTGTAGCCAGCACTACTTTATTATCCCGATATGTAAAAACAGAGGCAAAAATTAAGTAATGTGGAAGAAAATTTGTATGTACAGAATAATTATATACTTTCAATTATTAAAATATTAAGCTATAGAAATCCTTATATCGTATATATCTGTGAAGCTTTTGGCTGTTTCTGTCACAAGAGGACAACGGGACTTGTGTAAACATTAAAAGCATTAGAAAAGTGAACTTTGTAAAAAATGCCAAACTTTAAAACTCCTGTATTGCAGTTAAATAAATTGGCCTTAGAACACTGATATCATAAATATATATATTAAATAATGTCTACAGCTTTCCTGAGCACCAAAAAAGAACACCTAACGTGCAGTTTGAATTGTTTCAATATATAAAATCACTTACTACATTTCTGTTACACCTCTGCTAGATGAAAAAGAGTCACAAACGTTTTTCCTAGTGACTAAATAATTTTGCAAATTCAGGCTGTTCTGTGAATTTAGAGAGATTTAAATTGGTAGCACTTAAAATAATAGCACGTTGATTTGTGCAGCTCTGCAGTGGAATTCCTCTGGAAGGATGTATGACCTCTATATTAATATGAAATGAGCTCCTTGTGATACCTTAATGAATATGCAGCATCCCCTTAGTGACATGAGTAACATTTGAAACCTTTATGCATTTTCAACGGGCATTCACCTCAGCTAATCCTCAGAGCAGGTTCATTTATAGTCATATTTCCTGTTATCTGCTTACAAAGTTAAGATGTTCTTATGTTTTGAAATTAGTCACTTACTCCAGAAGAAGAAGGAAAAGAAGGAAGCAATGGATCTAATGGGCAATGTGCCAAGATAAATGGTCCCTGCTGTGAAAGTTAGATTTGATGAAAGTGTTCTTTCTGTAGATACTACTTCCTGTACAGAATATTGCAGCCTTATGGCAACCTTTGTCCTTTGTCTTGTTGATTGTATGAAATATTAATGTCTGAAACAGTAATGCTAAAGCATTCTGCAATGTATCTGGTGGCTACAGCTGTAGATAGGTATTCAGATGTTGGATCCTGTTTCTGTCTGCACCATGGTCTCAATGGGTCTGTTTTCCTCTGTTTCAGCTCCCTCACTTGTCAAAGAGGAAATATTATTATTAACTTAGTCCTAGGGGTTTTCTGCACCTTACCTGGATAAGTTGGTAAAACACACTGAGACCTCATATGGGATGGATGGTTAAGTTTTCTGATTACACTAACTATAATATGGGAAAGCAGAGTAACATGTTATTTTTGTTGACTGACTTAGCCTTGAACAACCTGATATAAGAAATACTTTCCAATATTACATTTTTGAAAAGTTATTGCAGTTACTGATCGGGCTAATTTAGTGTATTTCTGTTTGAAGGTACATACTTAAAGTTACCCGCCTCCAAGGCATGACCACCCCCCACTGGGCATGTGCTCTATAATTTTGTTGACTGTATCTTTAAAAGAGAAGTAGAAGAATTTTACATCAATCAACAACAAAGGTATTTATGTCTAATGTCAATCAAGCTCCACCTAAACATAAACAAGTAGTATAAAAGTGTGTCAAGAATGGGGCAAAAGTTAGGGAAGACTCCATTGTAACTGCTGGGATTAGTTGACTGGCTGAACCTGTCTTCTCCCCTTAGGGATGGTTATTGGTTAAAAGCCATACTGTGTGTGTGCTGCACACTTTATTTGAGATTAGAACTTGTCTGTGTATTGTTTGGAATATGTTTTTGAAGTCAGATACTATCACTGGCAGTCTTTGAACCTTAACCTGTCACAATTTTGTTACTAGACTGTTATCCGTAAACAGTGTGAGTCCTTCATAGGCACTATCAGTTGCAGGTACTGAGTAACACACTCAAATAAGGTGGGAAGACACACTGAGTGGTCTTGTTATGCTGTTTTTGTGTGTCCCCGAGTAAATCAGTGGAACTGCCTTCTGATTCAGCAGGACTGATCAGTGAAGGGTCCCTATAACAGGTCACTGACAGATTGGTCAGGTGCAACGGCCTTGGCTTTCCTGGGGTGCTGACAGACAAATCAAATACTAAGGCTTGAGGAAATCTCCCTTTTTCACATAACAGCACTGAGAAAAATTAAAGAATGGGTACAACTTTTGTTTAGGTCCATTGATAGTAAAAATTCAGATCTGGTATTTTTACAGATGATAAGAAAAAAGCCAACAGATTTTTTATTCTACGCATCACTCACAGAGGGTACGAAAAGCTGTTTTAGGCTGTTATCCTCCTTATTTCTATATGCCTAGAAAGACACACATCAAACCAGGCATTTTCTGTATCTACATATCCTACATCAAGGAGTCAATTTCCTTCTGTAACTCCTTTTACACTCTAAATAATATGGTGAGTACATCAGTTGAAGGAAATAAAGCCATTTGTTTCCATTGGTGGTGGGTTTTTTTCCCCCACCTGATGGTGTCTGCCTACTCACATCTACAGATACTTCCTTTATCTCTCTTAAAAAACCCCAAACTTAAACCTTATTTATTACTGAAGTGTTTGGTGGTTTTTATTGCTCTCTACAAAGGCTACTAAAGCCTGTATGGAAATCAGAACAAATAAGGGAGAAAGGGAAAACAGGCATAAGGTCTTCTTGGTTTTTTTTCTCTTTTTTCAACAGTCCAAAACTTGCAACAACCATCCCTGCTATATGGCTATATTTCTACATTGTTTATAGCCAGTGGACACAGGGATGAAAGGTATAAGTAAAGGGAGAGGAAAGAATTGCATAATTAACTTTTTAAATTAATTCATGACCCAGTTAAAAGGACAAGGAGGGGGTTATTAATTAATTAAGGTGGGAAACCCTGTGGGCATGTGAGATTTAGAGAGTTTTAACTTACCAGCCAGGTTAAAAGGCTTTCTAAGGGTGTACTCAGCACTCAGTGAATCTGGAATGCAGTTAATACAAAAAGAAAAGGTTAAAATATATTGTAGAAGGTTTTTTCAAGTGGAAAAAATTAAGTGGACTAAAAATTAATTAGGGAAAATCCTGACAAAAGTTTCATCAGAATTTGAACAAAAACCTAGCCCAATTCTCAGGTTCTTAAAGCTTGCTTAACTCTATTGAGCACATTAAATGCTTGATGCTATAGAGATTTGGACCTGAAATATATTTTTAAAATCTTCTCAGGTCCTAAAGATTTCAGCAGAACTGATGGATTAATAGTGATAGCAAAAGTATCAATATTAACTGATATTACTCTAAGTGAACTTTTTTAATTCTCTGAAGGTCTTATAGACTCTCTTTGCAGATGCGGCACTTCTCAATCAAAACATGTTTTAAATTGGCCTTCATGGGTTCCCTCTTTTCTTAGGCATCTGCGACTGCAAATGCCCATTTACTGTAATATTTGTCTTTATCATCTTGAAGGCTCACAAAACCGCTGCTGTTTCCAGTGTTTTTCCAGGTATCTCAGGGTAAAGCTTAGAATCTAGGTGAGGTTACATCTTGTTTTTTCTTCCTATTATCTTTCTTTTATATCTTAGTTTCTTTGGGGTTTGCAGTTTTTAAAGTCAGGCATAAGCCTTCCACAAACTTGTGCCACAACCAACAACAAATATACTAGTTCAAGGGTTATTTTATGAATTTATTAAAAAGAGTGTTCTTTCTTGCTGACAGTATTTAAAGTGGATTGCATGGTTTACTGCTTGTTTATTTAGTTGGTCTTATATTTCAATTACTTAGTGATAGATATCAAGATTAATCTCTTTCATCTGACTTTAAATGACACCTTCTTTTGTTAGCTGATATTGGCTATGTGTCTCTGTCTCATCAGTGTTTGGCAAAATTTCAATCACCATTCAGATATTCTCAGAAAAGCTAATTAAGCAGAAAATCTTTGTTTTTTCCCATTTACCACTGTGGAATAGCAAAGATTCTAGAAACTCCAAAAGTAATAACCAAAAGATGTCAGATAAAGTGATGTGAAAGTGTTACTACAAACGATTTGAAAACTAGGGAGAAAAGAAAATTATGATCAGTAAAGAAAGGCCACTGCTAATGGTATTTGGGTCTTTTTATACACAAAAAAAAGTCCTACTAGCTGTGCTGTATTACTGTTCCCTAGGCAAGTAACACTTTTCATTGCTTTATGATTCTCTTTTCTTTATCATATTGCAGCATTTTGGTGTGGGAATTTTAAAATTAAATCTCCTTATTGTGCAGGCAGGATGTCCAGTTTTATTCTATCAAATGCCACAGAAACAAAGGGAACAATCCATTTTTCCTGATAGAAGCCAACAGTTCGTAAGAGGTTTGAGATGAGTGTAAGGATACAATTTGCCTAGAGAGTGCCTGAGGATCAAGACAACCTGACTTTCCACGGAATGAGTCTGTCAGCTGGCATCTTGCAGTAATTGCTTCCCATGGCAGGACCTTACCAGCCGAGGGAGGACTGCTCTCGTCAACCCAAGAATCAATTTCTACAGTAGCTGAATGATAATTGTTTGCTAAGGCTCGGGGAACTTGTTGCCAAGCCTGAAACAGGGGCTGAAGCTATGATTGGCACTCATTAACCCGGGATTTGGATTTGATCATTTACCTTACTAGAACAATGTGTGGGGGGAAAGGAGGGAAAGGACTGCAAAATGTTCTTTTGTTTGGAAGAAACAAGTGAGATCAACTGCAGAATGGGTATCTGAATGTCAAGCCTGAAACCATACCTGTCTTTGCTCAAAGGGACCAAATAGCATGCTCTATGAGGTAATTTGAAGGTTTTCCTTCAAGTAGAAACATCTTTTTGGATTTTTTTTTCCTGATAGATACCTCTACTTGAGTGTTTTGTTCATTATGGTGAGTCCTGATGATTGATGTCCTGAAGTTAGATTGTTGATGTACATTGGAAAGAGCGGGAGAAAACTTGCTAGAGGTCCAGAAGACTAACTTCTGACTTCCACAGTCAAGCTTCTGTTTTTGCAAGGGGTAATCACTTCTGCCTACCCTCTGTTGCAGACATTTAGGCCCAGTTGCAGTTGGGTCCTGAAATGTTATCTGGACAGCTGTATGTGGCGCATTCTAATCCTCACTGAAGCATCCCTAATATCAGGTACTAAGACTGCCAAGGTCCCTGTGACACTGAATTTTAGCAGGTAGACAATATGACTTGAGAGTGATTTAGAGAATCAGTCTCTGATACTGGCTTTACAGTTGTCTTTTTTAGTGCCTGTTGATTATTTATGGGACCCTTCAAAATTTATTAACTGATATACAAAAATTTGTATTTCTGTATCACAATCAGTCCATTCACTTAAGTATGCTGGTGCTGGTCACAGACCAGTGACCAAGTGGACAGTATGGCATTTAGAAGACTGCTTCAGAGTTATGCTCTATCAGGAAGCCCATATATCATATTTGGTAACTACGAATGTTTTGGGAAGCTCCAGACCAAGTTCAATCTTTTTGCTCTCTATGTACATGTGTATCACCAGAAAAAAAAAGCAGTCTCTGTTTCATGACTCTGGTCTCACCAAGGCTGCCCCTTTAGATCTTTGCATGTTAGGGTCTCTGGTGTGGCAAAACTGTGGCTCTTGCAGCCTGAAAGTGGCCCGAGGGTAGATTTCAGTGGTGGCTTTGAGTTTTAGCTCATGGGGATCTTGACAGAAGGTCCTGTAGTTGGTGTTTCATCATCTTCATGTGAGTATAAAGCAAACAAAATGGAACAATATTGTGGAAAATACAAACAGTACAGTTTGTTCATTATCAGGATAATGCTCATAAGATAAGGGTATTTAGCTGTTAAGTGTCAGAAAAAAACCCAAAAAACCACAAAGAGTTATTGTAACTTTCTCCACTGCAACCTTATTAGTGCTCATCCCAAATTGCCTTATGTAGAGTGTCCCTTGGCACTCAGCAAAAAGAGATGGTTTGGATCCTATAGAGAGAAGAAGGATGTCCTCTCTTGCATGACTTCACAGCACTGGAAATGCAGGAAACCTGTAACTGCTGTGCAGGCCTGGTTTGCAGCTCTTTCCATGACTCATTTGTGTGCACATTAAAACTCACTTGCCCATCCACACTTTTAATAGGAAGATCTGGGGGACTGGACTTTACATCATCAGATGTAAAGTATCTGTAAAGTATCAGCTGTGGTCTTATTCCACACCTACACATGGATGTCTTTCACTTTTTGCCTGTCCGTAGACAGTTTGGAGTACTTTTTACAACTTTCTATTTCCAGGAAGCTATTTTCTATTTTCAGGCTGTAGTTTCCAGTGCAATCTGAATGCCAACCTGAGTATTCAATTTGTATTGCCTGGTACAGATAGATGCACCACCTGTAGCCCCTTAGCAGATCAGTTGTGTCCTCAGTGGCAGCAGTACCAAGGTATTTGGATGTGAATTAGGCAGAATCACCAGATAAGCTGGTTTGGAGGTAAACATCCTGCAGCGAACTAACCTGTGGAAGCCTCTAGACCTTAAAAGTAACTCCCCACTAATATGCCCTTCTGATTTGGGCTGGTCCATGTAAAATGCTGGATAAATTAAGCGGAACAGCATAGGTTCAATGGCTAAATAAATCAGAATTCCTCAGATAATGCAGACTGGTTCTTTAGTTCATGTGACAATTATATCTCAATTTGATCACAGGGGAATACATTTCCTCTTTTCTAAGAGTTTGGACATTATATTCTATCCCTTCAGTGCAAGTCTATCAGCAAATCAATGTGAACAGATGTCAAGTTACAGAATCCCAGCCTGGCGATGGGTTTGCATTCAGATTCAACTGGGGGAAAGCAGCTTTGTAAAAATGCCAACTTTTCTAAGATTAACAGCCAAGAAAGTTACATTCAATGAATCTTGCACTTTCAAAAAGCCACCATCCCTTATTAAACAAGTCTCAAAATAGCCTATATCCTTTAAATAGAAGGATGTATTATCTAAGGTACGTGATTTTCAACCTCAATCTAGAGACTTATATGCAATATGTGCACAACCAATATAAACAGAAATTTTATATCTGACACACTCTCTTATGTATTTTTCAGCTGGTTATGAACTGCCCTTCTTAGAGAGCAGATATGGAGGAGAGGATCTGGATTATGAATTCTTTTTACTGCAATAATCACTACATAGCTGATCATGCATCCAGTGGTTTGTATAAAACAACTAGGGTGACATACCTCTTTCATGTGTCAGACAGATTTAATATGCAGGCCTGATATTTTCACAGAATAAGGTTCTTAAATAAGTTTATTCAAAGGAGCTGTGTGTCTCCAGTTGTTCTGGAGGGGTATTGCCTAGCCAGAGATGCAAGAGGCTAAAAGGAGTGACACCAATCTGAAGTCCAGATAATTTGTCTTAAATTTTATATTTAAGAAACCATGCTCCTCAAAATAATATCAGTGTTGCTATGGAAATATTTTGGGACAGTGCTCCCTTTTGATGTCTGGTTTGGAAAAGGCACTCTTACTTGTACTCCTAGTTTTGTTGGGACTATCTCTGTATTCCTACCAGAAAGTCACTCAGGAGAAGCTGTATTTTGGGGGACTATATCATGCAAAAAACGTAGAAGACCACTTCTGTGCTTCTTATGCTTCTGCCTCTAATCTGCCAGTGGCATTGGTTATCTCTGATGTACATTTTTCAGTCAATAAACATTTTCATTCCATACCTTTATTTTCCACATTCCTGTAGAATTACAGGAATCCATGGTTTCAAATAACTTACACAGAGTTTGAATTATGTAACTCATTAGGATGAGGATAAATCCCTGAATGCTACCTTGACAATATGAGGTTTAAAGCGAACATTATAATATCAAAGTATTGCACAGCCAAAGGTCTTTGAAGGTTAAATTGATGAAATATGATGAAATTAACAAAATGAAACCTTATATCCAAAGATGTTTTCTTTATTCTTGACTAGAACATCTTATGTCAAGGTCTGTATTTGAATGCCCTTACAGCATATCAAAATAACAGTGTAAGGAAAAAGCCCCATCAGGCTATATATTTTGAGGTTAACGGATTTTGCTGTATTTCATTTCAGAAAAGAAGTTCACAAAATTTTTCCTAGTTTATGTTCTCCTTGGGAGGATTCCTAGTCCTAAACTTATACTAATTTTGTCCCAGTGTTTAAATTTCTGTCTGGACATAGGATTGCATCTATATAATTGGAAATAATTGAAGTTATTGTGTATCTCTATCTCTTCAACCTTCCGCTGCACCTATAACCCATGACATCCTATCTATTCTTGTGCTTGTCATTGCTCTCTCCTGAAATGAGATGTGCTAGAAAGTGTATAATCGTTTTAATTCCTAAGGGCTGCCTAAAAAGAGGATATAAAGTCAGCTCAGATATGGTTGACAGCTAAAGAGATATTTTCTATCACTTCAGGTGTTATTGACGCTGTTTTGAGAAGAACCTCTTTAGTCCATGGTGAAGCACAGACAAATCAAATTGGCTGTAAATCAGGACTGTTTCACTAAGAGGTGATTCCATAGTGCAATCCCAGTAAGCAATTAATGATGGTGTCAGCCTGAAGGTGGAACACTGCTAACATTTGTGACTTCTTCCTGAATGACTACCCCAAGTCAAATTGACTTCAAAAATAATAATGTTTCCTAAGGAAAAGAGTATGGACTTAGAACAACATTGATTTAGAATATAGATCAATAGGTCAAGAGGTTTTTAGGTCTTATGAGAACTTACGACTTTTTCCAAATTTTATGTGGGCATATCTCTTAGTTAACCTCCATTCAGTGGATTTTGAGTCAGCAGGACTTAAACTGTCCCCCATAGTCAAAAAAAACACATAGTTACACGAAGGTAGTGCTGAATCTGACCTTATGAGCCCAGCTGGCTTGTGGACTCCTTGGAGGATATTTTTATTCTAACACTGATATTTGCTTCCCTTCATCATATAAATCATTTCATGAATAGTCTTGCACTTACAATGATGGCCATTATATCATTATAAAGCGTAGTGTAATTAGCTTGGCCTGTTGTTACGCAGGGTCACAGCTTTTGGGTTGAAGATGGTTTGCTTCCTTTTGGCTTAGTGCACAAGGATTTAGTCAAATGCATCTCTGTCCACAGACAGCTGCATAGGCATGGCTTGTGCCTAAGGAGAAATAGGCCAATGGAATTACAATTTTAGTTGATTTCTATTTTGATTGCCCTTTTCTTCAATTTCTACCCATAGGATTGTGAACCACTAGACAGCAATCCGACCCATATCAGATTTTATGATGGTGTATTCCTCACAGGTGAATAGCTCTCTGTTTAATAAAAAGTCCAAAGCCACTGTTCGCAAGCCATTTACTATGAGTAAAACTATATTCTCTTTATTATGTGGTATAAGTTTTTTACCTCTTTCATAACTCAGCAAGTAAAGCTCTGGAACTGAACCATGTGGGCATTAATAACATCCCTGTTGCAGAGGTGGTGGTGGTGAGATTGGATCAACACAGATAGGGAGTTACCTTGTCTGTAGTGCCAGCCCTCCTGAGCTCACTGCAATGCCAACAAGGCCGTGGTAGCAGTAAAGCCAAGAGAGCACAGTGGCTCCTCTGCACCAGCATGATGATAGCACATCACTCCCAAAGGACCCGGAGCCTTGAATCTGCTCTCTGTGTGCTCCCTAGGGCTTGTGAAAAGGAAAATAAAGGCCTCTCTTGACTTTTTTGTTAGAAATCTGAGTTAGCCAAACTCTTTGAATATACACTATGTGAGGAGGATTTAAACGTTTGGGAAAGGTTTTATTCCAGCGCACATCACTGGAAGGCTGCCAGAGGCAGCCCGGAGCCAGTGAGGAGAAAAGTGTTTATTACGGTCAGTGTGGTAATATTGAGGGCAGTAGGGACAGACCAAAAGGAGACTGAAACCAGAACTGCTGAATGTAGAAAGTACACAGAAATGAGCCTCTGAGAAGGCAGGCATGAGAAGGAGATGACTGATCTGTGGAAAAGCTCAGGTAGCTAATATCTGAAGCCTGGCAGAGGCAGAAAGGCAGCTGTGGCAGGGGCAGTGATTTGTTGCCGACCTTCTCAGTAGCAACAAAGGTGGGGGCAAAGGGCCCTATCCATACACCTCTGGAGCTCCTTAAAAACTCTGACCTCAGCATCTTCCCAGCTCTGACTGAACCTGCCTGTGACAGCAGGCAGAAATGCTATTCCATATTTTCTCTGCAAAAGGGGTTTACAGCTATTTTTCTACTTCCTTGTAGTTGCCTTAATTCCCTTCTTCTCTTTTTCTCTGGTTTTTTTTTCCCCTCTTATTTTCCCCTTTGTAATGGAGGGAAAAAAGGTTAGATTAGAAAACTTCAATTAAGCCTTTAAAAAGACCATCTGCTGAATGCTGACTGGGGTTTCATGTAAACAAAATGCCTGTGCTGGTTACAAACAAATGATCTTATCTATTGTATTGTGTTACAAATTAAAATTAGATTAAGCCACCTACATGGTACCGCCACTGAATCTTAAATTTCTTATGGAAACTGAATGTTTGCTGCAAGTATTCATTCGGCCTGATGAGAGCCTCATTATTTTTGTACCAGCAGTACACACTGGGTATAGCATAATCAAAGCCTGGGGGTACGTATTAATTATCCTTTTGAATAGTGATGAAATTTTAAAAAGATCTCCTTTAGGCTCACATCATCAGCAGATGAAACAAAGCTTTGCACAGCTTGCGAGCAGTGGTTCACATGTGTTTTTACATCTGTTCAGGATATTTCAATTTGAAGCGCAACAAGCCAAGTCTGGGATTAAAGACCCAGAGAAAGAGGGAGAAAAAATCTGCAACAATAACCAGACCCCTCCCCTTCCTGTCTGCAGCAGAGAGGGAGAGTGCCTTCTCGGTAAAACCTGGCTCCATTTTGATTTTCCTTTCAATGGTAGTGGTAATGTTATTTAGAAGAGGGGTGCACTGCCTGTGGGTGCTAGGGCTGATTTTACCTGGTTGCCTGTTTTTTTCACTTCACTGGTTCTAGTTTAGGCTGCCAGTACAAAGTGTTCTTTTCAGTTTACTGATGCTTCCTTCTCTAGTGTGGATTACAGTCTGGTTAGAGTGAAGAAATGTTTATTCTCCCCTGGATTCCTGCAGATCCGTGCTTGTGAGGTTGTGAAAAAATAGGGAAATGGGGATGTCCTTTCTCAAGAGGGTTATGTCATCCTGTTTGAATGGTTTTGGGCACACACCATAATTGTTCTGCTGGAATGCAAAAGGACCAGTTTGAAATCCTTTTTAAAGCAATGTCAAAACTGCAAGCCACAAATTGCACAGGTTAAGTCCTACTGCTGTGATGAGTAAGACTAAGAGTGGTCTCTCATAATGGAGATGTATTAGCTTCCAGTGGGAAAGAATTACTGTGGTTCAGTGCTCAATCAATGGACTGAATTCTCAGGTAGCCATAAGGCTGGAACCCCTCTGAAATCTGCATTATCTCTGATTTGGTAGACTCTTAAAGATAAAGCTGAGCATGAGTCTGTACACATATTGCTATTTAGTGGGTCTTCATTTCATTTTTTTTCTACTGTGTCTCTTGAGAGAGAGGCAATAGCCATTTAGCCAAATTAAAATAAGAGAGGTACAGGCAGGACATGAATAGAATCAGTGCTGCTGACCAGACACAAACTTAGATCAGGTGGTTTTTAGAAGTTTATTCATTTTTACTCTAGCAGAGCTGGCCAGATTCTGCATTCACAAATACAATTTTCTAAAGACACATCATGACTGTAGCCTAGAATGACATCCAGAGCTTAATTTTATCAGTGGACTTAAGTGAAAGTGATATAAGTATCTGTCAGATAATCTGTGGTTTACAGTTTAGATACTTCAGTTTTTATGAGAGATGAGAAATATTTTAGATAATTGTTTTAAAAGTATAGAGAGACATCACCAAAGGTAAGATAATCTATTTAAAATTTTTACTTCCTTGGTCATTTGTGGTGGTTTTGACGCAGAATAAAAATCTCATCAAAGGATTTGATTTGTAATTCGTTTAGTGGTTTGAAGCCAGAAGAGTCATAGAAATATAGAATTATGGAATGTCCCTCTCTGGGCCATTTTGAGATACCATGAGATATCATCACCTCCCTGTTGGTGTATGTGGTAAAAAAAGCAGGACTCTGGGTCTGCCAGAACCTCTGTTCCTTATAGGTCAGCTGTGTAGGTGCCAGGGCAAAACCACCCAAACAGTGAGAGAGCACAGTTTTGTTCACAAATCACTAGTGAAGGGTGTCAGCCCTTTCCCATTGATGGGATAAAACTGACTTAGACAAAGTGAGCTCTGTCTAAGTAAGGACTAGTGGGAGAAGGCCCTACGCTCTACTTTTCAGGAAAAAATTAATGCTGTCATTATTAAAAATTAATTATGTTAATGAGCTGAAGACTACACTCCAAGTTGTGTGGTTTTTGCAAACTAACAGCTGTTGTGGTTGTTTCTTTGTGCTCAAGCCTACACGGCCTGTCATTTACTATTCCTGACAGAGTCTGGAGCATAGATCATAACAATATAGATATGGATATACGCTTAAAAACAGGATTAAAAATAGTTACTCCTTATGGACAGTAGCCAATTTGCCTACATGAATAAAAGCATCTCTACTTTTAAAAGTGCTGCATGGCATAATGGACAGGCCTGTAAAATTCAAATAATGAAAGTTTTTCAGAGTTAGAAATGACTAAATGTTAAAATCTACTTTCCTATAAAATAAAAAAGTGACCAAAAGGGTTTTTGTTTTCTAATTTAAAAAAAAAAAAAAAGTGCTTGCAGGCTGAGGCTTTGCATGCCTAGTTTCAACCTAAAGCAAAATTTAACAACTGAGTTGTAAACCCCTAAAAGTAAGGGTTTGTAATGGAAGTGCTGACACAACTCTATGGCAGCAAAGATGGCACACAGTTATAATTAAAAGTACATAGTGTACTTTCATTTTGACTAACATAAATAGTTGTCAGGATGGTCTTCAATACAGTTCTCCATGTTATTTTAATTTCAACAAAACGGCAGCAATTTCTTATTCTTTCATAGTGAGACAAATTATCCAGAATTAGAGGGTCCTTGATTTTCTATACAAATAGCAGCCAAACACCTTCTCAAGTTGATGTCAAGTGGCACTAAGAACTCCAGCTGTTGTAAGGGACAAGGATCTTATTCTGATGTGGCCTTACTAGACCAAATTACTTGTTTTTTTCTGCTCCACTTCATTATGTGTATGATCAGTGTGTTTTCACTGCAACCATCAAGGTAAGCCCCACCAACTAGACCAAAGCCTCAGCTTTGGGTGCTTTTAAATTGCTAGATATCACCATGACTTCTTGCTTTTGCATTGACTCATGTTTTTAATGATACTTCACTGAATAGGTGATGTGTAATAAAACTTTTCTGTCAGAGTTTCTTCTTTCTGAATTTTTCTGACCCTTCTCTTACATTTCTAGGAAAAAAAACCCTAGACATATTTATACATTTAATGACATTCTTAACTTTTATCTGGTAAATCATCTTGTCAAGATGGTTTGGGCTCCCACCTCCTTTTCCTGTTTCTCTCTTATCCCCATTTCTCTCTTCTCCCTGTGTCTGTTGCTCTCACTTTACCCCTCTTTACCCTTCTTCCTCTCTATAAGGCTCCTTTTCACATCTGCCTCTTTCCCCTCATAGTTTGCATCTGTGTCTGGCTTTTTCTAGTGGGGCTTCATTCTGAAATTTTTACAGATTCAACTCATAGAGATCAGTGACTATTTTGAGTACTAGGTACCAGACTCCCAAATTCTGTCTCTCCTTTCCTAAAGCACTTGAGCTTAAAACTAATAGTTGAAAAAAAATTCAAAAGTCAAGCACCTCATTTTGCAAACACTTCCACACATGTGTAACTTTGTGTGAGTTGTGTTTGTCATGGCTTGAGTCTGAGAGACTGGGATAGAGGCACAGCTTTGCAAAATACTTGTGATTTGACTGGTTTATTTTGCAGACAAAGAGTCAAGGATTCTCTTACTCTCGTGTACCAATACCTTTCATAACTTGCACAATGTGCTGTCATCTTCAAAGGTGAGTTCTGTCTAAAAAGAGGATTCTTCCCCTAGAATGTACTCTCAGCACAGGGAAACCCCCTACACCTCTGCTGATGCAAACAGGAACAACTCCTTTGGTTTCTCTTCCAGAGGATTAAACTGATTTTACTGTTGCTGCAGCAATTTAAGCTGGAGGAGTGTTTCAGAGACAAATATGGGATACACATTGTTAACCATCAGGTGACAAAAGATAGAAAGCAGACAATATGAAATAAAATAGCTCATAGGAGAAACATGAAACAACATCCTTTTTCTAAATAAAATATTCTGTAGCAAGGACAAAGAAGAGTTGCGTTTTTGAAAATTAATGAAAAACAGAAACGAACCCCAGAATTTTAGAGAGATGAAGAACCCAAGATTTAAACAATTTTAATTTTGTTTTATATATGTTTAGTTTAGAAATCTGGGAAGGTTTTACAAAACTGTAGGGTATTAAAGAAATAATGAAATTAGGATGTTAGAGAATTAATTAATTTTAATTAATTTATATTGCTTATTTTTCACTTTGAAGCCAGTAGAGGGAAAAAAATTAAATGAAGTTTAAACGAGAAGTTCTTTTATGGCTTATGGTGCAATGAAAAGAGAGAAATTATTTATCTTTTTCTGTTTCTTCCTTAATTCTTTCTTTTTTGTCCTGAGCCTGCTCATACAGGTCCACTGCATGATGCTGAAAACTGTGTGGCAGCCCAGGACAGACCCTCTTTCCAGGTGGTTTCAGCTCTCTATTTTCGGTCTCCTGCCTAACACAACTCACCCGAGGCACAGTGACATCCCAGCATAACACAAACCTTGTCATGTCTCATTGCTTAAATAACACAATAAGGAAATTAAAATCCTTGCTGGTTATGATTTTCATTGTTACGGCTTACGAAGCCTTGAAGAATTTCAGGAAATTGATTACCCGGGGGGAGTTTGGTACCTATGGTTGAAAAAAGAAACAAACTAAAACGAAAAGCCCCGGACCAAGAACAACAAAGAACCTCTAACTAAAAGTCTTTTGATATTGATGCAACATATACAGCCTTGTCCGTCCGGGCAGAGGCGGGATCAGGCGGCGGTGTGGCTGCTCCGGAGGCAGCGGGATCGGCGTGGGCCGGACGCCCTCTGCCGGGGATCCGCCGCTTGGCCGCCTCTCCCGCCTCCGCCCGCGCTCGATCATTGAATCACAGAACGTTCCGTGCTGGAAAGGACATTACAGAACATCTAGTTGCAACACCCGTGCCATGATCAGGGACGCCACCCACTAGGCCAGGTGACTCAAAGCCCAATCCAGCCTGGCCTTGAACACATCCAGGGGCAGGGCATCCACAGCTTCTCTGGGTAACCTGTTCCCGTGCCTCATTACTAAACAATTAACATTACCTACTTCATGTATACCTAATTTGCTCCAAAATATAGTGGGAGAGGAGAAAAGACAAGACTCTAATAAATGCAGGAGCTAGGAAGGAAATCAGTGGTGTGGCTTGCAGCTGCACTGCTTTAGCAAAGGAGGTGGAGGAAAGAACATCAAGCTCCTCTTTCCCCACTATTACTCTGGCATTGCCCTAGCATTGTTCCTGGCAGGCACGTGCCCCAGCATAGCCCTGCTGCTGGGTGCAAGAGCCTCTGCTTATGCAGTGTGAGTGAGCTCTAGGGGTCTGCACTGTGTTGGGACTCTGAGTTCAATAATATCCTTTAGTTTCATACTATGAGGGTGGGGGGAAACCCAAACCAAGGATGGGGTGGGTTTCCACCCATGGTGAAAGGCAAGGAAGATGGCAGTGGGAGAGCTACAAAGTGTGTGGTGCTGCCTGTTCTGCTCTGCTGCTTGTGGTGAGTCTGTGTCCACTCGTGGACATGTCTTTCCCTCATCCCTGGCCCAACAAGGGCAGTTGGGAGGAAAATGGCCATGGGTCCTGGAAGGGTGGAGATTCTGGCACAAAAACAAGCCTAACCCGGGGGAGGCTGGTCTTGGGGTACCTTTCACCTCCTGTGGGAACAGGCATCCAAGGTCTGCTGTCAGATGGGACAGGGAGCATGAAGCAGCAAAAACCAGGGAATGAAAAATGGATAAAAAGTGCATATTTTCAGTGGGGAAGCACTCCCTGGGTGCAGTTAGGGCCCGAGGTTCTTCTCTGATGCCGAGCGCAGCTGTGCCAAAGAGGCCGGCTCGGTCATGGCCTCCCTCCCTGCATGGCGGTGCCCCTTTCTCTACGGGACACCCAGGCACAGCTGCCAAATCTCGCCGGCTGTGTGAGAGACCTGATTTTAGCCACATAGGCAAGCAAATTCTGTCTTTGTGCAGAAACTCTCATCCAAAGTCAACAGCCGGTGCAGTGCACCCTGCCAGCACACAACTGGGTGGGATGAGGCTGGTCCAGCCTTACCCCAGGATCCGATCACTTACAAAGGCTCCAATTAGATCCATCATGTTATATGAATGGTTATTTTGTGACTTAATTCCCCCTGCTTTTTTGCAGTGGTAATTAAATGATCGAGGGAAAAAAAGAGACAGATTAATTGATTGATCTGATTCCAGGAGAAACTATTACACCAGTTCCTCTTCTGCTCGATATAGTGTTTAAACAACTCTGAAATAGAGCTGAGTGAATCCTGCCAACATATTTCTGTGAGCACTGCTTTGATTTTCAAATGAATTGTCTTCATCTGTTTTTATCCCTCTATTGCCTTGGCTTTATGTGAACATTTGTACAGCCTAGTTTGCTCATGAAAAGAAAAAAAAAAAAAAAAAGCTAGTGTGTTTCAATACAAAGGAAAATTAATTTTGTTTCTGTGAACTCAGGAGTTATGTAGTGACAGGAAAAAAGTAGCATGATGTAACAGACCAATAATCAGTAAAGACATTGTTCAGATATGCCACAGTGCAAATGAATAATACTACGTCATGGATCAAACAAAATTTATAAAAATTACTTAGCAGAACTGCCAAAATCACAACATATGGAAACTCTGCTTTTAGAAAAAGAGGTGAAATATACCAAATACTGCAGTTATTACCAGTTGTTCCCTCTTTTATTGAAAAGACTAGGAATATTTTCCCTTTAAATTGAATTCAGTTAATGTACATTTATAAGTATAGAGCATATTAGTCAAATCTGTGTTTAGGGAATATGAATAATGTGTATTAATCATGAAAGTCCCTTGGTAGTAACAAATATAATTACAGATTTTTTAAAGTATTTTGAAAGGAAGGAAGGAAACAAGAAAAATCACATAGGAGTACACTTTTAAAGGAATTTTACAAAACAATCATCAACATTAAGGAAATGAAACTTTTCATCTGGATCTAATCTGTAGCTTCATAAAATTTCCTTGTTGAACAATTATTCAGAGACAGACTAAATAAATATAATGCTAAAAATAATAATAAAGGTTTCTGGAAAATTTGAAGAGTAGGCAAAAAACTACACTTAGTTGCCTTCCTTCCACCTGTAAGAAAGATCAGTATTTCAGCTTGTGTTTATATGCAACTTTTTTTTCATAAGTTGCTTTATACAGCAATATTAGATTATATAAGTTTACGGAATGTCTGAGACATTTCAAAAGTATATTTTGAATTTATTTAACAGAACTGATTTTTATGACAAATCATTTTCCTGACTTATGTGTCCTGGTTTTAATTGTCAGTACTGGGATTCCTGTTTCATCCTGGATGATTGTTCACCTCAGGAATGTACTATGGATCCTCTTTCCTCCCAGAATGCAAAGGAAGAACGCAAAGGGCAAATTAGCATGGTCAAAAATAGAGGGAGCAAGGAGGAAGTTTCTCACTGTATTCTTTCACATTCAGGGTGTAGCTGAGTATGTACACAGCATAAACAAAATTCTCAGTTTTATGAATAACTTTGTTCCTTCAGAAACGATATGGAAAACAAGATATAAAATTGGTTTTTTGTGCAATATGCAAATTTCATATACAGTTTTCTGTAAAAACTGACCAGAGAGTTATAAAAAATCAATACGAGGCTGTGCTAGGGAAAACAAAACAGAACAAAAAAACTGAAACTTAAGTTGAATTCAACTCTGATGTATGTAATATGTAAGTTAAAGGAGGTACTATTTTTTTATAATAAGAGGTTTACTGTGTTGTCATCTAGAGCACAATTCTTTAGAACGATGTAGCCAAAGGGAGGAAAGATTCAAAGAGAAGAGTCTAAAAAAATTTGAGGAAAAAAAAATAATTTAAAATTGTTTTTGATTTGTAATAAATATATGTTCATTATTTTCATTACTTTGTTTTTTCCTTTTCACTTTTATCTCCATAAGCAGGTTGTCTGGGAATGAGGATTTTTCTGAAATAAAAAATAAATCAAGAAGAAGGGACTTTAATCTGTCTCCTCTGATGGAAAATAAAGTCTCCAATCCTTGCACTGATGGCCACCATTGCTTGACTGCCTGGCCTGGCTGATGGGCCTCAAGTGAGAAGGCAGCAGAACGGCAGGAGAACCTTTGCGTGGGAGTCATCTTTCTCTCTGTACCTGCGTGAGCGGCCTGAATTCAGGCAGATAAACATCATCTGCAAAATATATGCATAACTCAAAGGGAAAAAGAAGCCTAATTTAGCTAGAGAATTAAAATGTGCTGCTTGAAAGTAGCTAGTATATGAGAGTTTGTAAAGTCGTCATTACTCAACAGCGCCTGGTTGCAACCTGCTGGATAGTAGGATTTTTTAGCCAAGAAAGAGGGAAGAAATGCCTCCTGGCAGAGCACGGCTAAATACGTTGGAGAAAATAGTTGTTATTTCAGGTGCAGTTTCCCAGTAGAAAAATAAGTTTCATTAATTAATTTATTTTTCTAATTTGTGAAGTATGCCTAGGATGACCTCTAAGCACAAGTGCAAAAGCCATAAAACCAGATTCATTCATTAACCAGCAGACATACTGTCAACCAATGATAGTCAAATAAACAAATAACATGTGAGGAAAACTCAGACTCCTCCCATCCAACTCCCTGTAGGAAAAAACCTTTGATTCTGAACACACTTGGCAGTGTGCCTTGAGCTCTTTGCTCACCAATTTTTTGGGATGACAAAGAGAATGTAACCTGAACCATGGTGATGCACCCTCTCATTTTTTATTTAATGTTCATGTAATTTAATTAAATACCATTAATGTACCACCACTCTCCTGCTGTTTCATCATGGGGTAGCTACTCAGCCCAGATGACAAACTTCATCAAGCAGGGCTCATCATTTCCTAGTAATGCCATGTATAGCTGTTTTGCCAATGTGTGCTTTTTGAGCTTCTCCCGTTGCTACAGGGTGCTGTAAACAGTGAAATTAGCTGAGGAAATGGCAAACGCACCTCATAGAAGCAATGGAAGGAGTCTAGCCACTCCTTAAAGTACCAGGGAGCATCAG
The DNA here is from genome assembly GCF_003945725.1 of Corapipo altera. Classification (NCBI taxonomy): domain Eukaryota; kingdom Metazoa; phylum Chordata; class Aves; order Passeriformes; family Pipridae; genus Corapipo; species Corapipo altera. Next base: position 34,242,954 of record NW_020884872.1, read on the forward strand.
ACTCCCGTGAGTGGGTGACAGAGGTGCTGAGACATCAGTGCTTTACACCTTTCGTAGCACTTCCATATGATTATAGTGACTGCTGTCGCCAACAACTTTGATGTCCCTGCCAAAAGTATCTATCAGGACTTGAAATGTTGCCATTGTGCTCCTTCACCGTTATTCCACCATCAGCTACAGTTTTCCTCTCACGATATCCTTGTTATGAATTGTAAAATAATGTGCTATGGTTTATGTTACAAATAACCAATTTTCGAAAACTCATATTTCAGTTGTTTGACAAGCAAGTTTTTCCATAGTAATAAAAAAGAGGTTTGTGTCCAACCAATTCCTTATAACTCCCTATTGATAATCATGTGAGGAAAAAAAAATCCTTTCAGGCTACAGTTTCATATTTGAGTTCTAACAGATGAGATTCTGTTCAAACTGGAGAGCTGTGGTTGTGATGGACACAGAACAGGGTAAACTATATCTGGTTTTCAACCTGGGAGAAAAACTTCCCCCTGCTCTGCCCCCTCAAAAATATTTTCAAGAAAAGATCAGACACAGGTTTTTAATGCCTGGGGAAAAACAAATCATGACCCACAATAGATTTAGGCAGTTCCATTTTTGCTTACTATTTTTAAAAGCATACATGTTATTTAAAAATAATTAGCTTGAGCCAATTTATGTGCAATATATATATTGCACATATGTCTAGAGGAAACCAGAAACAGGGCTGTATAATCGTAACCTTACTGCACTGAAGGCCTGGCATAATTACTGTTTCAAGACAGAAAGCCAAGGAGATTTTATCTGTCCTATATATTTCCCCCATGTAAATATACTAAAACAAAACAAAAATAAACTTTTGAGGCAGAGCTTAACCCAGTTTATATAGTGTGCATTTCATTCTTAAATATTGTTGTTATTATTATTAGTAATAATTTCCCGCATATTCATGTGCAGTAAAGCACTTGAGATGGCAATCTGGAAGGCTGTTTTTTCAGTAGTTGCAAATTTTGTCTGTTGCATATGAAAAAAAAAGGCATCTTCAAATATGCACATGCATTTTTCCAGGTTTTCGCTCTGCATGTCAAATGAGGTTGTATGGGGAAAAAGTAGGTTTTACCATATAAAGGTGAGCATGTGCATCTGCATAGTATTATGACCCTTTAAAAGGTATCTGGTATAATAAGGCTGTTGTTTATGTGTAATATTATCATATTTAATGAATTATAATACTGAATGAAAGGAAGCAAGTGTATTGAGTCAAGATCTCCCAGAGCTTTGCTGGAGCTTGGGCTGCACATGACTGATGCCCTTCTGTGTCCTCGGATTCAAAATCAAGGACAACTTTACTTGCAAAGAAAAGATCCAGTTAAATAAAAAACATATGAAGCCTGCTAAAATTATACAATTTGAGTAAATCAATGCCTTAAGAAACTCACTGGAAGGGAACAGCGCATTTCTAGTGAGCAGCAGTTAGGGACTTTAACACACACCTGTCTACCTCTGTGACCTTGCAGGAGGCAGGATAGACTTTGCCATACAGAGCACACATCTTCATTTTTGCAGCACATTGTGAACACACTTTTCATAGTAATGTCCTGTTTTGTTTTGTTTCTTTTCAAAGATTATACATTAGCAATTTGTGCATCACATTTGGCAAGCGGAATCATAGTATATTGTGCACACTACTAATGTGAGACAGAAACCTCAGCATATTCTAGCTCTCTTCTCATATCTTGTTAGCATCTGTTTGTGGTAGGCTGGGATGATGAGGTGCTAATATGATACAGCGAAGGAAGTGTAATCCATGAACATTTTTGTGTCACATTTGCCTAATATATTACACTAATCTGACCAGACTTTCATGTGCTCTTGCCCAAGGAATGCCATTCCAGCCTCCTCCCTTCCCCCATCAATGTCTTTGAAGGTTTGAGAATGATTTCCTGTACACAGGCAGTGTAAGAATGTGCACACATTCTTTCCCTACTTGAGAAAGGAGTGCTTTTTATGCCCACTTGCTCTCAGGGTAACAATGTTCATGAGCAAATTGCACTAAAGAGGGAAGCATGTTCAATTATACTCTACTTTCTCAGCTCAGAGATAAATGAAGTAGAAGGAGCACTCCCTCCAATAAGCGTCAGATCCATTCAGAGTGTTTGGTGCAGTGTCTGGGGGCTATATTTTAGCAGAACGTTTTTGCAGCAGTAGTCTGCAGGTTGCACAGCAGTAACTAGGATGTCTGGATCAGCACCGCACCCATTGTTTCTTCTTGAGAGGTACCATCAACTGGTGCCATCTTGAAGACCGGTTCTGATTTTTTGCCTTCTTACTTGTCCTTAGACAATTTGCTAGGTCTATTTTTCTTATCCATGATAAGTTTTGCCCTAGACAGGTGAAAGCTATCTCTTTCTATGTGTTTATGTAGGTTTAGCACGCAGGAATACTACTCCTGACTGGAACTTCCTGTCAGTACTGCGATAGAAATAAATGTGGTAGCAAAGTGAACTTGTAAAGACCAAAATTGCATTACAGTGATAATAGACAATGCTTCATCTTGCCAATCTGTTTCAGGAAGGGAAAGCCCAGCAAACATCTAGATGAAAGGGAAGAAGTTAGAAAGACATCATGGTTTTGCCAAGTCACTGGATATTTCTCTTCTTCGTGAATCCTCAGCTTAAGTTAGAATTTATAAGGAGCAGCGAAGAAAAGATATCCAACAGTGAAATCTGACAGGACTGTGGAGAATATATATATATGTGTGTATATACCGATATATATATATATATATGTATATTTATATTTCCTTATTTTAGATAGTCAGCTGAAACTAGAATGCCCCCATACCCATTGTATGGTGTAACTCTTTAGGTTGGTCATCGTATAAATTCCCAAGAGCTACATGCGATGCAAAATCACAGCTTTACTATCCCTGATGTGAACATTGCAACAGGTGCTCATTCTACCATAGGAAGATCAGTTTTGCTGGCTGGTATTTTACATTTTTACCCATTAGAGTGGCTAGGGCTTCAGGAAAAAACAGCCCAGCAGTCTTGGCACTAGGAGGAAGACTCATCGGAAAAGCATGGCGTACATGTTCTAATAAATTAAATGGTGTCTGTAACACTTCATAGCACCAAAATGCAATCTGGTACACCGTCAAGCTGTTGGCATGCTTTGCCTCATACTAAAGAAGAATTCTTGAGCAACTCTCAAACAACAGCCACAGAATGCAATCAGATGACCTACTTAGCCAAAGATGACTAGCAGATTTTTGCTTTAGACTACAAGTAACTCTTGAATTCCTTACCTGCTAGTTCCAGCTTGGTTTGCTTTCTAGTCTTTTCATTTTACCAGATATGGCAGGAAAAACCTTGACTCTAGATGACATCATTAATTGCAAAGTGATGGTGGACTTATAATTATTTTTCCTTTTGTTTTGAGACAAAATTGGGTGCTTTTATACTTGAAGAGTTGGAGGAGTATTTATCTAGAATAGCACATCATGGCAGCATAGCATCTTACAGTACCAACTTGCCTGAGTGTGCACCACTGCATTCAGTGCAGTAAGAACTCAGAAATCTCAGAGATTATGCCTAAACTGTGTAACCTTCTCAACTACTGTTCCATGAAACCTACTCTGACCAATCCACAATTTCAGGTTAGAATGATACCCAGCTGCTCATGATCCTCTCCTGAACATTGATGGGTTTTAGTGAAATAATTTCAGCAGAAGATGGACCAAGACCTCAAGGAAATTTTTTGTGGATAATGTTGATGTAAAAAAGACAGATGCATATGTCCTACAGTACATTAACTTGTTACTACAATACAGAAAAATTATGTATTTGTATTTATGATGCTAACTTCCTACTGATGTGGTGAAGTTTTGAGCACAGTTAGCTTACTGAATGTCCTGGTAAAGCAAAGATGAATAAAATAAAATGAAGACTATATGAATTGTAAAACAGAAAAAAACCCCACCAAACAGTAATCTTTCAGAGTCCCATAAACTGTTCTTAACACATTTTTTCTTTAAGAATTACTCTTTGCCTTATGTCTTTCCCTGACAACATTTTGCTTTTTATCTCCGTTTAATAAAAAGATAGCATTTGAGAGCATCTCAGAATCCAGTATCTCAGTCTCTGCCTTTGTTGTTTAAATTACAAAAAGAAGGAAAAAAAAGAAAAACCAAAACTCCAATCCAAAGCCTTTCAAGAGAACCTGATCAATGTGGTTTGAATCTCCTCTTTGTGATTCAAAGCTTCTTCAACTGCCATTAAAATCAGGAATCTTGATCATCCTCTCCAAAAAAAAGCCATTGCAGCAGGACTCCAGTGCAATAACAGAAAACAATACTTTATCTGATGCTATCTGTTGTGAAGTGGAGGCTTAATAAAAGTTGCTACCCCCAGGCTTTCCCTGAGCTAATGTGTGTGTCTTTTCTCTGTATTCATCTTGCAGAATATTTGAAAGCAGGAGTATTCACGAGAGGTCAAATCGGGGGCTATTGATACTATAAGGATCTTGTGACTTCTCAGGAGGCCCTCTCCAGGACATGTACCACAAGCAAAAGAGAGAGATGAGGGCACAAAGACTCTGCGGTATAGAAAGATGCTGGAGGGATTGCACTGAGCTGGTAGGGAATTGCTTAAGAGAAAGGGGTGCTTATTCTCCAGATACCAAAGAGGTGTTACTATGGCTGCCCAGCTGAGTGTTTTGTAGCAGGGTTGAACAGCTCAGAGAAGAATAATTCAACATTTATAAATGCTTTGGAAGGAATATATTGTTTCTTTTGCAAGGCTTCTACTGAAGATAATAAAAATTGTAATATAATTACAATTATCTCTCTGGGTAAACAGAGAGAATTATGTTTAGATGCTCTGGTAGGTCACTACCCAGTTAATTATTTACAGGAGAAAAAAACCCAACATGTTGGAAAACACTACATTTTCCATGTTGGCTTTGGACTACATTTGTTTGAAATTTCAGTTTGTTAGGTTGAATCTCATGTTGATAACATAATATGAAAGGAAATGTTTTATCCCAATGTCTTCTTTCTTAGTGTTTGGTCATAAAAGCTACACTTGATGTGGTAAGAAGTCATCTAAAAATTTGAAAATACATGCTTTCATCCTGATGAAAAAATGCAGGTGCATCTGGAACAGATAATTCTTATATAAGGATATTACACCGATTAATTACATTGATTAGTTAAATGATTTTATTTCTGGCAAGCAAAATTATTTGCTGGAGGCTGAATAACCAGAATTTGGGGTAGCTGTTGGCCAAAGGTCTGTATTAAGATCTGGGTTTCCTAAGTGTTGCTGTTCTGTGAGATATGGCAGGGAATATAGTAGAATGAGTTTATTATCTCTACAAACTCTTTCCTGTTGAACAAGATCTGTTTTACAGATTAGACTTGTTAGGCAATATTAGGCACTGTTCAAAGCATACAGACAGTCCTATCTGCTGGGAGAAGAGAGCTTTGGAAATACTTTTGTATCTTCTATGATGTTTGAGTATTCTTTAGGAAAGGAGCCTCTGAAAGTTATAAAATTACAGGTTCATTAGCCATAGTAACCAGTCAACAAAGGGTAAGTGATTTGTTTAAACAATCAAAATTTACACCAATTAGCATTATAATACAACATTCAGGAAGTTTTCAAGTCCTATAAATATGTGTAAGACAGGGGAAATTGGTCTTATGGGGCTGATGCGATAATAGAGCAGTCCAGATAATTGAGTTTGTGCAGTAAATGAAATACAACATAAAGGGATTGGATTGGAACTTATGCAGTCTTTATTGGTGTAGATTGGTGTCTGCTTGAATGGCTGTTGATAGCCCAGCATGACATATAGGAAATCTCATAAGTAAGATTTAAAGAGTTCAGATAAAGAGTTCATCACATTTTCCCTTAAAAAACAAAAGTAGAATGAAACAAAAGGTAGGGTATGATGATGCACACACTTTGATACTGAAAAAGGAGTTACCTAGAATGACTTTCCCACAGGAAAAATGGTGCTGAAAAATATTTTGAGATAGAATTCAAAACTCAAAAGAGCTTCCAAAATATTCACCAAATGAAAAATATCTTCATATAAGATTTTGTCAATTTGAGGCTAATATTACTGGCTTTATGTTGATTTCAAAAGAAGCTATATCAGACCCTAAAATATTTTTCAGTTTTCTTAAAGAAAAAAAAGAAATTGGTAATTCTATGCACAACCAATAAACAATTTTAACACATATATTTATCTTCAATTTCTTTTTTTAAGAATGAAAATAATATTCAGTTTTAAACGGATTAAACAAGCATAGAAATGTGTATTCTTATAGTATTTATAATATATTTATTTATAAATATTATATAAAATTTAAAATATTTTTAGTAATACAAATAATAAGATATTATTTGTTGCTAGTATTTCTCACATTTGTCCATTTAAACATCAACAAAAATACAATATAGGTAAAATATAACACTGTCATAGAAATGAAAAAAATTTTTAGTCACTTGAACTAGCACACTTTCTTTCATGTGAATAATATTACCCAAAATATAGAGGGAGTTCAACCTAAATGAACTTTATATTTTGTATTACATCCCACTGCTCTGTAGGACTTTTAGATCTGTATTTTATACCCACACAAAACAGGATTCTCAAAGGATAGAGTAAAATCTCCAGCTCATAGCATACAGGACAGAAATGAAGAGCAGATTGAGTATTATAATTTTCTTGCCACAAAAAATATAGTTTACATGTAAATTTGCATTCCTATGTAAATTTTACCTTGCTCTGTCATACTGAAATATTTGGCAGAAGTTGCTTAACCTCAGTAGAAACAATCCTTTCAGAAGGTCTGTGATTAGGTTTAAGTGGGTGAGAACCAAAATGTCTTTGTTAAGGTTTTGATAAGGATCTTTGTGATTTTTTTCAAAGCTTCATTTTGATCTCAATGAAGCTGAGCAGCACAGTTACTCAAGCAAAAGGTACAAGGGTAAAATTTAAAGTTTCTTGAAGATGGCTAAGCGGAGTTGACACAGGAGCTGCTGAAATGCTCGATGGGAGCAGGATTGTAGTCACGAAAGAGATCTAAGGGAGGAAGTTCTTAGAGAGTTTCCTTCCTCATATTTCTGTCCCAAGAGTTTTGCTCATTATTTGATTCTCAGAAGCAATCTAATCACTGTTGGCATCACTTAGCACTTCTGGGTTCAGTTCCCCCGTCTGCCACTAGCACTTAGAGTAATTTTCTCTGGTCTCACAGTATTCTAGTGTATTTATTTTAAATAAAACTTGTTTTGCTATTTATTCTGTTCTCTTGAATTGGGTAACACTAATTTATTTAAAATATTTTGATAAAAATAAACATTTTACATGTAGGACACTACCTACGTAATTTTAAATAAAATAATATATTATTCTTAATATAATATCTATTTATAGAGTACCTAAACAACTGCAAACCAAATTACACACACATATTTATGTAAACATATGTATGTGTCCAGATTACTTGAAATTACATTGGTACCTGTGAACAGACAAAAAAGTCAATTCTGACATCACAGTTCAAGTAATACAATATTTACTTTGTTCTTCCTCATTGATCTGTATTTTTTAAAATGCCCGATTTTTCTATAACTAAAGACCCCACCTGAAGAAATCTCTTAGATAGTCTCCAAATTAAGAATGAACTTCCTCCTTAACACATCTGGCTAAGAGAACCACTGGCCTTAACTAGACTACTCACCCCTGTAGGAGTAAAAAGGATTTGTGCCAGATCTGTATATAAATGTATCATGCATACAATATTTCTACTCAGGCGGTTTAAGACTTTGAGGACGCGATTTGTAAAGTGTCTCTAACAAGATGTGCTTTGTAGCTCATTCTTTCCTTTCTCTAACCATCTCTAAATATTTTACTTTACCCCTTTTCATAAAGCTTACTTTCACAGGCAACTTCAAAAGCTCTGTACCAGTCTTCCTATTGTATAGGATGCAAGGGGATCCGTCATCTCAGCCAGCATCCCTGCCATGAGCCATTTACTGCAACAAAAGGTGCTGTGTTAACGACATGGCTCATCATCAGTCAGTCCTGGTGCAGAAGATGTCAGATCCACTGCTGGAGAACAAGGATAATTTGGACTTTGCTTTTTGAAATGGAAAGATGGCAGGGGCTGCAAGCAAAGTCACCTGTAAATTGATGGACAATTTTTTACTTTTTTTCCTCAGTAAATCCCTGCTCTGAACCTCTCTTTTTTTTTTCCTATTTTACCTTTGAAGGATGTCCTAATTTTAATCAGCCTAGATATTTTAGTTTACTCTCACATTTTAAATTTAAATGAATTTCATACATTCAAATTCCTGTTCTAGTGTGAAATGCTTTTTTTCATGACGTAATTGAAAGGGCTGAGAAATCAGTACTATACAAATTGGAAATATTTTTGTAGAAGTCTACAAAAAACAATAAGCCTGTCTGACACTGATTTACATCTTTTAAAGTTTTGGTCTCACTTTTGACAACTTTAACACTAATGTTGGCAAGAACATAGCTGAATGTTCTAATAGGAGAACCTCAGTTTTAACCATTAATTGGGCTGGAAGTAATTATACAAGCCATTCAAAGGCTTTTGCTCATTTCTTTTCTTCATGAATTTTTGTAAAAACTTTAGTTATTGGTATGTGAGTTTATCATTTTATCCTGTTTTTGAGTTTGTTTTTTTTCCTTAAATATGCTACTAAGCAAAATTGAGGCTTATCTGTCTCTGAGGGTTTTGGCATCATATAAAGCTTGTTGCATTTAACTTTGGAGGGATAAAGATGTGATGTACAATAAGACCTCAGATTTACAGTAACTATTTTTGAGGTAGGAAAATAAACCACAATCTTGCAAGCATGTGCATGACTCATTTAACTGCAAGTAGTGTTTACTTTCACTTACTTTAAACACGTGCTTAAAATTAAACATGATCATAAGTGTTGAAGAATCAGCACCTACATAGATAAAAGGAAAAAGGAGATATGTAAGTTATTTGCGTTCAGCTAAAGCATTCAATATAGAGTCTCACGAAAATTGGACTAAAAAATTAATTCAGTTTGGTTTGAATATACGTGCTCTTCTGTGGTTTGAAGAGTTTTCAAAGGAGCTTGGTAAACAGTTAAGTAGCAAATATCAAACTAGGTTAAGGTGTCTAGTGAGGTACCACAGGGATCTCTATTAGGTTTTATTTATTTAAGTGTCTAAGAACTAGAAGATGAAGTCTGTTAGTGAGGCACATAAAATGAATGTTAATGACCACAGTATAATTAAATTCACAGTTAATGCAAAATTGGAAAGAAGGTGCAAACAATACAGAAATAATAAAGAGAGAGATAAGCATCTGGACAGGACAAAATAAACTGAGAATCAGTCCAAGAAAACTGATACAAGTGGGGAGAAATACAAAAGGCAGATGTTCCAAAGGAGGAAGAAGCAAATACTGCAGAGAGACTAAAGAATGACAGTGAACAGCAAAAAGCTCTATATAATTTCTTCTTCTTGGTGTGCCTATATTCAGAACACATTATGCCATATGGGATGTTTTTCACATTACTTTTCTCTGCTGCCCTATCATATTTTGTTCCTAAAATGAAGCTCGCTTGGCCCTGGCAGATGAACCTTAGGATTAAAGGCTGGGTTCAGTTCTGTGCACACTGCATCTCACCTAAAAAATCTATTGCGCAGGCTTGAAAACCTTACCCACATTGCAAAGCCCTGTAATGACATCTTCTACAAATGCAGTCACACAAAGACAAAGGCATATACACCTGCCTCCAAAGGTGTACCCAAATTGACTCCAGCATGCTGGAACATCAGAACCATGCTTGATTCTGCAGATAGTGAATGCCCTGAGCATCGCTCTGCCCTAATTGCCCATGAACTATCACGTCTCAACATCGACACTGCTGGTCTCAGTGAAGTTCACCTTCACGAGAAAGGTAACCTTAGAGAACATGGTGCCAGTTACACATACTTTTGGTCAGGTAAGCCCAGAACCGAAAAGCATCTCTCAGGAGTCAGTTTCATGATTAAAAACTCTATTGTTCCTAAACTCAAAAATCTGCCGACAGGACATTCCAGCCGCATTATCTCCCTACACCTTTCACTACACAACAAGCAACACGTTGTCCTCTTTAGTATATATGCCCAACTCTCCAAGCTGACCCCACTGAAAAAGATAAATTTTACACTGACCTGTGCCGTCTTACCCTAAAGGTTCCTGCAGATGATAAGATCATTATCCTTGGTGATTTCAATGCCAGAGTAGGAAAGAATTTTGGAGCCTGGAAAGGAATATTAGGCAAGCATGGTGTTGGAAACTGCAACGATAATGATTGGTTTCTGCTTGAATTCTGTGCAAAGCAACAACTCACCATCACTAATACTATCTTTCAGCAGAAAAATAGTCTGAAGTCAACCTGGATGCATCCCAGATCCAAGCATTGGCACCTCATCGATTATGTCTTGGTGCGATGGAGAGATGTCCGCGATGTCCACCCCACCCACGTGATGTCCAGTGCAGAATGCCAAACAGACCATCAACTGGTGCGCTGTAAACTTAACTTTAATCTTAAGTTCAAACCTAAAAGGGGCAGTATCCCAAGGAGGAGACTCCAAGTTAACAATCTCCAATCAGCCACAGTGAGAGATACATTCCAGGCCAATCTTCAAACTAGGCTTGAAAACCATTCCATCGATTCTACAGATACCTCTCCTAAAACACTTTGGCGCCATATTAAAAACAGCATCCTACAATCCTCTGAAGAATCCTTAGGGTTCTCCCTCAAGAAGAACAAGGTCTGGTTCAATGAAAACAATCAAGAGATCCAGGAATTGTGGAGGAAGAAGAGAACTGCCCACCAAGCACATCTTGCACTGCCATCCTGTCACGTAAGAAAAGCAACCTTTTGTCTTGCATGCAGCAGGCTCCAACAGAAACTCCGTGACATTCAAAACAAGTGGTGGATCAGTCTGGCTGAAAAAACACAATTATGTGCAGACACGGGTGATTACAGAGGATTCTATGAGGTCCTGAAAACAACATACGGGCCTACATACCAAGTCCAAAGCCCTCTACTCAGCGCTGATGGTCAAACCCTTCTAACAGATAAAACCTCCATTCTGAATCGATGGTCACTTTCACTTCGATCACTTTCAGACCCTTTTCAGTACCAACCGTGTAGTCCAAGACTCAGTAATTCAGTCCATCACACAGCAACCGGTGAAGTAGGAATTGGATACTGCCCTCACTTTGAGAGAAACCCTCAAGACCATACAGCAGGTGAAAATCGGCAAGGCAGCTGGGGTTGATGGAATTCCGCCCGAAGTCTGGAAACACGGGGGCCTTGCACCCCATGTTAAATTTCATGAGTTTGTGGTGTGCAGTTGGGTACTAGGTGAACTCCCATCAGACCTCCGTGATGCAGTCGTCATCACTTTGTATAAGAAGAAAGGAGTTAAATCAGACTGTTTAAATTACCGTGGTATTACTCCGCTGGTAAGAATACTCTTTAACAGACTAATACCCACTATAGCAGAAGGAATTCTACTTGAAAGCCAATGTGGTTTCAGAGCCAACAGGAGTACCACAGACATGGTATTTGTTCTCAGACAACTGCAAGAGAAGTATAGGGAACAAAACAAAGGTCTCTATGTAACCTTTGTTGACCTCACCAAGGCTTTTGATACTGTGAGCAGAAAAGGTCTGTGGCAGATTTTGGAACGTTTAGGTTGTCCCCCTAAATTCCTTAAAATGATCATCTCACTTCATGAGGATCAACACAGTCAAGTGAGATATGGCAATGCACTTTCTGAGCCCTTTCTAATAACCAGTGGTGTGAAACAAGGCTGCGTTCTTGCACCAACCCTATTCACAGTCTTTTTCAGCATGGTGCTCCAAAGGGCCACGGCAGACCTTGATGATCAGGATGGTATCTACATCCGATATTGTACTGATGGAAGCCTATTCAACCTAAGGCAACTGAAGGCCCACACCAAGACCTTAAATCATCTTGTCCTGGAGCTACTCTATGCTGATGACACCACCCTTGTCATCCACACAGAAGCAGCTCTGCAGTGTTTAACATCCTGCTTTGCAGATGATGCTCTTTGGGCTGGAAGTCAGCTTAAAGAAGACAGAAGTTCTCTATCAACCTGCACCTCAGGAAGTCTTCCATCATCCCCATATCACCATTGGTCAATCAGAGCTCAAATCAGTCCAGCAGTTTAATTACCTAGGTAGCCTCATCTCCTCGGACGGCAAGATTGACGGAGAGACAACAGGTTAGCAAAGGCATATAGTGCCTTCGGAAAGCTTCATAAAAGAGTTTGGCAAAATAAACACTTGAGGAGAAAAGACAACACAGAAAGATTCGTGCCTTGCAGAATATTCCACCTAAGGAGTCTTTCTACTGTGCCTTTTGCAACCGGACGTGCCTGTCTCGCATTGGCCTTTTTAGCCACCAGCACGCTTATAACAAAAGTAGGTAGAGCCCTCCCCAAATCTTCATCGTGAAGCCTAGCCACGATGATGAAGTCTTTTTTTATTGAAAATATATTGATTGGTTCATTTAATGGATTAAAAGATAAAAAATCATTGTCTCAAAATGCTGGTAGAAACAAGAATTAGATATGCAAGTAGTTACCTGAGACCACTTGAAGACAGAATGGATTTTATTTTGGGTGGTAAAAAACATAATATCTATAGATAAAACGACGGAAGGAAAAAGAAAATCTGATTTGGGTTCCTTCATAGGGTGGAAATATGTATGTTGGGGCGGGGTAAGGGACTATAAGGAATGATTCTACCTGACTGAGAGACATTATCTTATTAAAAAAACCCCTAAATATTTATTGTCAGCAGCAATTTCCTTGAAAGAGGACAAACCCTTGTAACAAGCTATAAAATTTTGACTCTGACTCCTAAATTTCTGTGACATAAGTCATTCCTACACACAAAATGCCAGTGAGGAAGTCTGAGTATCAGGTTTATGTGGTTGTATAGTCTGCTAGGAGACAAGATTTTCTAAATTTCATTAATTTTCTTTGTTAGTCAACCATGTGTTCTGGAGTACTTAGAGCTGTATTGCTGGCTTGGAATACAGAAGTGAGCCTTACAAACTTTGAAAGTTCTTTGAAAATTTGTTTTCCTCATTGTGTAGCTTTGGGGAACAGGACAGTGCAGATTTCAGCGTGAAAGTTAAAAGAGGAACTCATTTGTTATTTTCTGCATCTTACTGATGTCCATTCCTTCCATAGGCCCCTCTGATTTATCATCCTACAGCTAGAGAATAGCTGTAGTTGATGCTCTGTCCAAGTTGCAAAGGGAATAACTTACAGCTGTGCATGGATTGTACTGAAAAAACTCCACATCCTATGATTTTACTTTTTTAGTAGTCTGGGCAAATTATGAGTTTTTGGGGTTTTTTCTCAAACATAATTTGTGCAAAAGAATATTTAGAATTAATGGTTAATACAAGACAGTTAAACCATAACTTACGAGATGAAATGTGTCTAATGTTATCTATTAATTCTACATTTACTAGCTGGCATACTCTTATTTTCTTTCTCCATTTACTTCTCAAACTCGTGACTATTACCCTGGTGTCCTTTGTTCAAAGTTAGGGTGCACAACACTCAAGATCACATTCCAAAATGAAGCATTAGTCACATAAAGTAAATTAAAAAATGATTGAAAATGCTAATTGCACAGCCCCCAGCTGTGAAGATACTACAACTTTTTCTCACTGAAGGCTCCCAGGAAACCAAAGCAGTCTACATGCTAAGAAGTACAGTCTACCTGGGCTCTGTCTCACAGAAAAATCCTAGGAGGATTCAGAGGATAGTCTTCCTCTACCAAAGGCACCTGAAGCTGCCAAGCAAACCTGTGTTCACCAAAAGTGCACACCAAAAGCACTTGGATAGAAGGGCTTGGACACAGAAAAAATTCATGATAGATCATAGAGAGACGGTAGCAGGAAATGGCTTGGGCACACTCATTGTACACCAAGGTGATAGCTAGAGAGCATTTGACCAGGCCACAGGAGGCTCACATTCATTTTTTCCTGTCTGACAGGATCCGGAAGTCCACATCTCCATTTCTCCTAGGACTGCCCTGTTTATGCATTTTATTCAGTGACAATTTCAGATAAAAGATAGAACTCCTTTATATTAAGAAATCATTGAACAAAACACAAAGGAACAGCTTTTGATGTTCAGACTAGAGTCTGAGATTTCCTATTGCTTCTCTCTTTCTTAGTCTCTCTGCCCCTTCCCATTTCCCTTCACCCAATTCCATCTCATCTATGTTAGCTCTAGTACACTGAGTGTTCGGATCCACATTTTAAGGCAACCAATTCTGCATGCATTGGATTAAACATTTTCTGTCCAATTTGTCTTCAAGATTTCACTCTGGGAGCCGAATAAACTTGCAAATCTCGGTGATTGTGTTTCCAGGTCCCTATTTTGATTGTATCTGTTTCTATAGGGTATAAAATAGTATCCCTCTGAGAAACAGTGGTAAAGATATGTTGTGAGCAGGCTGATATGGAATGCAAAGACGTATCTTCACCTAGATAAAACTGTGCAAAATGTAACAAAAATCTTATGTTCACATTTTGAGAACACTAAATTCAGGTATTGTCTTGGAAACATCATAATTAAAAGTATAATAGCCAGCTGTAGTCATGTAACTTAGAGAGTCATTAAAATTGAAATTAAGAGAAAAACCTCAATTAGTAAGAGCATGACTACAAATACTACTTTGGGTTTCAGGGTTTTTAACTTCTTTCTCTTCTGACGTTTATGATAAGTGACAAAAAAAATGTTTTTTTCCTCATTGTACTTCTTTCTTTTACGGCTCTAGGATGTCCCCCAAGGTACTGTCTGTAGCTTATAGATATTTGTTCTTTCTATTATGAACATTAATCTTGACTTTAACAGGAGAGAGATATTTTCCTATAGCAAAGTACAACTAAGTAAAAAAGGCAAAAACAGACTGTTCTTAATAGGTTGATTAAGATCTGTTAAAAGTCAGCATCTCATTTTTACTACACATTTTTACTACCTTATCTACTTCTGTAATGAAATTAAGAGAAAGTGTCTCCATCCTAGGGTAATAGTCTACTGTAGCACTTGTACCAGTCTAACTATTTCAGGAGGAAACTACACACCCACAGACATGTCTGTACTGATGCAAATGCAGATCAGATTTGTACAAAATGTGCTATGTTCATGACAGGAAAAAATTCAGGGCTTTGACAAACATGCAAGAATAAATTCAACAAAAATTTTTTCCTAATAATTAAAAAGAATTGCTGAAGTACACTTTTTAATTTAAAAGAGTAGCATTCTTAGTAATTCTTGTTAGTCACAGAATGATTTGAATTTACCATAGTTGTGATTCTCTTTTAATCTCCTGAAAAGCTTCTTACAAAAAGCAAAAAATAGATGCCTTACATTTTTTGGTTTATGTAACTTTATAAAGAAGGAGTTATTTATATATTTCTTGATTCTAATGCTGTTGCAGTGAAGGCACTTTTAAAGTTTGTTATTCCTCACAAGTTTTCAAGTGCCATATTCACTCAACTCTCTGCAATGAACTTCTGTCAGACATGGCTAACCAAGCAAGCAAACTCTGTGTCACTTAAAAGTAATCCCATTTGCAGTAAAAATGGAGCCAGCTCTAACTGTTTACCTGAGTTCATAAGAGTTCCACTGATATCGGGTTCATCTTCTCTTTCAGTCAAAGGAGTGAAGAACCTTGGGTTGGTGGTTTTACACTCAGCTATGAACAGTTTGTCCTGTTGAGACCTTGCATTTAAAAAGTGTGTTAGGGCCCTCAGAAAAGAGAAAACCTGTAGGTGAAAGGCACAGACTCTCAGTGCAGACAGTATGAAATGTCAGTGGCAGCAGCAGTGGGACCCAGGAGGAGCAGGATGTAATGTTGCGCTGCACACAGACACTGCTTCCAAGGGTGTGGTACAGGTGTAACTGAAATGGCTTTAACTTCCAACTGCCCTAGCCAACACCATACCTGTATTCGAGTGGGTTTCAACAGATGAGGCCTAAAAACACCCTGGAAAACACAGCATCTCTGCTGAGCTCCTTACATTCACAACAGGACGGCTACTGGTAACAGAATAACCTGGTTAAATTTATCTTATATAGCAAAGTCACTGCTTTGGATTCTGGAGTTCTTGTATTTGGGCTTCAGGTTTAGAGACAGGAGCTTCTACAGGCACTGGACTGCCAACAGCTTTGGTGGTAAGAGATTGCTGGCTGTGGGGCTGTGGAGTAATTCCTGTACTCTGATTTTCTTTAACAAGAACACACTCATATTTCCTTCTGGAGAAATGTGAGCTATAATGAACCACATTTTGCCAGGTTTCTCTTGTGGGATTTGCCATAAATTCTTCTTTCAGGAGCTAAAAATGTGAAGTTAATGACATTTAACAGAAGCAAAGAGCTGGAGAAAGTTGCCTATTATGCCTAGAATGTATTGTGGAGATAGCTGATGAGGTGGATCTCCTTTACTTTCCCCTTATCTTTTGTTCTCTCTGATTTAATAAATAGACAATATTATTAGTAGTTCCTCAATCTCTAGTTGTCCCAGTTTTCTCTTGGAAGAGTTTCCCACAGTAAAGTGGATGTCACAACGAATTCATCACAGTTTCTTTAACAATGAGTTTCTGTGGGCTTAGGGGGATGGTCTATGTTTCCCAGTTTCTCATCCTTCCTTCTATCCATCCAGAGAACCGAGACTCACAGCTGGGGAAATGATAGAATACAGTAACAGTGCATGGCCCTCACACAGAGCTACTGAACTATGAACTAAATGTGTCTCTAAAATGATTGTTTAGTAGAAACTTCATGAGAAACCCCAAAACCACAAACAGAACTAAGTGTAAAACTTCAGTCAGCCTTTTAGATTTTACTTCATATTAAAAAAGGTTGGGAAAAAAAAAGAAGTGTAAAGGAACATTTCACAGCTCGAATTAAACCATTGTTTTTCAAAGGAAATGTAGCTTGAAATAATAATGTATTTCTTACTAAGTGGAAGCAAGTGTTATGCAAACAGAGTCATGTGTGAAAGTAATTCTTATCTTGCTGCCTGCTATTTCCAAATAGAAAATGGAACTCAACCCTCTGGAGCACATGAAGCAGGGACTGAAAATGCTGTAAATCAGGAGAAGTCAATTGACTGCAGTAGGAAACATGCTCTCTTTGTGCACACCTGTAGGTCAGGACTAGCAAACGAACTACTAAAAGCAATATCCCTAACTAGTTTTTAAGGACTGTTTACAGATCAAAGTGCACTCGTTATAAATATGGATGTCATGTTTAAATAGTCTCTCCTTTACTGCCATAGAAAGTACTTTTAAAATATTTCCTTTTTACTGTGAAATAAGACATTCTTGGCACCACCAGTCCTCCCCTGCTCTGAATATTGCTCCTGCTAGTGAAGAGTAGGTATATAAAACAGCATATTTAAAAGGTTTCCACTGTAGCTCACATCATCTCAAATGGACATCAGAAAAAGTCCAAGCTACATCATTCATAGCATACATCATTCTGGCTGTTTAGGACAGCTACTGAGCCTGATACAATAAGGGAGTAATACTGTACTCTGTAGATGGTCTCACAGACTTAACAAGGGTTTATATGAGAAGAGCTAATGAATGCTATGAGTAAGAAAACGAATACCAGTAGTTCACAGGTTCATCTTCCCTGTGCTTCAGGTCAGTGTTCCCATTTTACAGAAACCAGGATAGACACCTGCTGTGTCCTCCTGCTCTTGACCCCTTTACTGTGTTATCAACCATACTTTTTCCTAAATGCCTACCTCTTCACTCCACTGCAGACTGTACAACTTCTTTTCACTTAAGTGCAAAGATGTCACATGCAAAGGAGCTCTTGAGCCATAAATCAATAGAGATTGAGGAATGTGTTTCACATAAGTATTGTTATTTTTTTTGTCTTTTTTTTTAAATGCTCTTTTAGAAGATGTTAGATGGAATGGACTTTTGATTTGATGTGCTATGACATTCTTAGTTTCTTGTGGTTTTCCTCATCTCTCAAGCCCCCACTACACCGGTGTACAGCCTAGCTTAAAAAGGCTAACTGAGGTTTGTGTTGGCCTGTAGCATCTAAAAATGTTCACTTCTAAAAAAAACCTAATCCTGAGATGCAAACAACAGTAGCTGAAAAGCAATAGCAAAATTTCTTCTACCCTGTTTTTTTCAGATGACGTCTCTTCTCCACATAATGTGCTTAAAAAAAAAATGGTCTTTGTAGTGTGTTTTGAAGGTGGATCCATTCAGGTCAGGATGAACAAAGGTGGGAAACCTACTCCTCCTAATCTTTTTGTGAAATCGCTCTGCTTTCTACTGGTTGGTATAGTGTGGGGTTGTAGCTCAAGTGTCATAGCTTGGAAGAGGTAATCAGGACTTCCTAGTCCTTTCTTAATTTCCAGGTAAATAAACTTTGATCTTTTGATGGGCCATCAGAACTTTAAAAAAGGATTACCTTAAGTCATCCTGTTCAGAGAGGATATTTGAGAATTAAGATTGTTCAGCCTGGAGTAGAGAAGACCTGATTGGGGTGACCTGATTGCTGCCTTCCACTACCTGAAGGGAGTCTACGAGAAAAGAGAGGACTACTTATAAGGGCATGTAGTGACAGGACAAGCGGGAATGGCTTCAAACTCAAAGAGAGTAGGTTTACACCAGATATTAGTAAGAAATTCTCTACTGTGAGGGTGGTGAGGCACTGGAACAGGTTGTCTGGAGAGGTAGTGGATGTCCCATCCCTGGAAGTGTTCAAGGCCAGGCTGGATGTAGTCCATGGCAGGAGGGTTGGAACTAGGTAATGTCTAGAGTCCCTTCCAACCCAGGCCACTCTATGATTCTATAATTCTAAGAACACTTTCCTAGTATTTAAAGGCTCAGAACTTATTTTCTTAAGTGTCTTGGTTTAGCAGAGTTATTTTTAGTCTACAATATTTCAGATTAGTAGTGTAGTTGTTATTCCATGCATTTTGGAATTTCTGAACTACATCTTGCCTTCTAAACAGATCAGAGGCAGTGATCTTCATTTACATAGATACATAAGAGAGTGTGATAGTCTTGATTACAGTTATTCTCTAGCATAAGTCTAAAACAGGAAAAATGTGACTGGATACAATGCAGCCTTGCATGTATAAAAACAACATGACATGAACAAACAGGGGGCTGACCTACAAGTTGTTTCTACCAGTGTAAAGTATAATGCCTTTTTGTCATCTCTAAGAGGAACTTAGTCTTGTACTTTGTGCCTTGTGTTTGTATTACTCTATAGAGCTATGAGTGTAGTAATACATTTCTTGTCACTTGTAAAATGAACAGTGCAATTTTTTTCTTTGTTCAACCTGAAATTAAAAAAGCAGCCTGGTAGAGTTTAGTCGAGCTTGGAAAGCAAATATTTAAGTACGACTAAGTCTATAAATAATAGCAGCAATCATCTCAGGCTGTTACTGTTTCAGAAAAAAGGGAGTAAATGGAAATGCTTTCCTGTCATAATTATAATGCAAAGGAAATTAGCATCCTTTAGTCTTATAAAATAGCTTGGAAAAAAAGACACTAGGAAAGAAGTGGCCCTTAGTCTCTTACTTCAGGTTTAATCCCCAGAGGGACAATGTTTTCAGTTCATATCAGTTTCAGTATAAGTTGCTAGAGGTGCACTCAATGTCTCGCAGACTCTGCCTCTCACATCTATTTGGGGTTTCTTTCATCCTCTAAAGCATGGATAGCTGACTTTCATATACTAAAACCTATATTTATTCCCAGTGAGGTGCTATGGGTTCAAACGGATATAGACATATTGCTACAGTGCTGCTCCTATTGAGCAGACCAAATCCAGATCTGCACCTTCTCCCTCCTTCAGTATGATATAGGAACAGGTCAATGGTTGACTGGCCAGTGTTCCCCAAGCTAGAAAAATGTTCTTACAGTCTGAGTCCTGGCCCTGAGCCATCTCTTGACTAGTTTGCCACAAAGCTATTCCAAATCTCTTCCCTTTATTCTTCCTACCTCAAGGATCTGAGCCACTAGATTCCAACCTCCTTTCCATAACAACCTTTTTTTACAGTACTGGCACTGTTTCTACTAGTGAAGTCCCCTTCCTAAAAATTGAACTTCTTCCTGTTAGTTATTCTAAATGGTTTTGTAATACCAACCTGTCATAGCTCTACCAACCAGCATCACCCTTTAAGAACCATTTGTCTTATAATTTTCCTATTTTTTAAAATTTTTTTCTTATGCTGGTGGATGGGCTCTCAGTGCTGGTCTGTGGTGGGCACATAGGACTCTCCAGCTGCTTCCAGGGAATCTGTTCAGGAACAGCCCCAGGAGAAGCAATGAGCTGGCCAACCAGGGCATTCCCATGGGATGATCTTGCCAAGATGCTGAACTCCTTTGTGAACTGCTGTCCTTTAGAGCAGCCTGGCAGAGGCAGGGTACCTACTCACCAGTGACACCTGCCTTATGATACTGGAACCTTTTCCAAAACATACAGTAAAATAAAATAACCATCATAAAAATTAACACTGCAATTAAATGGAATTAAAAGACTTTATAGCTAAAGGCTAGTGTCTGCTTTCCATTATGTGAATAGAGAACCATGTAACATAACTTCACTTACAGCATCGGTGCTGAGCTCAACAGTTTCCAGTGAAAAATCAGAGATGGGAGGGCAGGGGGTCCTTACGTGAGAAGCTGGTGGAGGAAAAGACAACTATCAGTTTGCTGATGTGCTTTGTCCTGTCCATTATGATTTATTTCTTTAACATTGTCCAGTGAAATATACTCATATCTGTAGCAAAGTTCTGAATATTGACAAACTGAGAACTTGCTGATGGAGGAAAACAGCAGACATACGAAAACTGTAGATTGCATGGTGTACTGTAATGGGCAATATCTTAATGGATGCATGTTCAAGATTTTCCTTTTTGTATTCTAGATATCTGATACGTTTTTGGCCAAACCTCTGCCAGTGTATTAGCTGTCCTTCTGACTCTGTAGCTGCTACCTTTCCTGTATCAGTTAGGAACATCCAACCTGAAAATAAGGTACAATGTTTAACTGTACTGGTAACTAATCATCAGAAAATCAGGACTACTTCACTGCCTGCCATGCGGTCCTTATGTCAACCCTGGTTATTTTCACAACAGATGTATTTTAAATTAACCATCTCATGTCACTGGCCTTGATGCAACGAAAGAGTGTGGCTTATATTGTGATCAGGTGAGATGCTCATGCCACTCCCATTTGGATTTATGGATCCATGAATCAAACCCATTGCTTTTGTTTATTTCCAAAGGAACTAAATTAAACAATCAGAGGCAGTCCTCGAACAAACAAAACTGACTGCCTTGCACCGGTGGAAGTAAGTTCATTTAAAATGTGTTTTGACATCTACAATCAACCTAGAGAGAGTTAAGTTTCCCTTTCACCGGGAAGCTCCACCTCACCTGCTTAAAATAGTTTTCCTTTGTAACAATAAACTATTTAGTGAATGTTGGGTTTCAGATTCTCACCTTTACAACCAAATCATTAATTATGCCCCTTTTAGTGCAGTTAATAAGTAGTTCCCTCCTCCGCCTTCAAATTCTTTTCTAACAGTGAACCTTCTGTGTCAGTGACTCATAGATTGGAGCAGTTACAATGTGTAGTGTCTGCAGATCAAAAGGGAAAAAAAAGAATTTAGTGGAAAGGGGAAATGAAGCAAAGACATGGAAAGGCAACACATGGACAAGTATATCAATAATTCCTCTTTCTTTGTCCCTATTGTGAACTGCAATTGTTTGGGAGTGCCTCTGTGGAGACATCCATCAGGATTCACAGAAATGTGGAATTTTAAATCCTCCGAGTCTCTGGCATCCTACGGGATATGAGAAGGCTGCAGGCATCTCTCCAGAAGGTGAGAACCCAAAGCAAGCATGATAGGTTGCCATGGGCATATGCTCCTAGTCCTGGTTCTTCTATGGCCTGAACACTACTTGGGGAGTCCTGTGGGGAGGGAAGGCTTCCCGCCTGAGGAGGATCTGTTGTGACTCTCCTGCAGAATTCCCTTGAACAGAGTTCCCAGAAAGAAAGAGCAACTTCTCCCTTTGAATAAAAGAAATCCTCCATTTACATCTTCCCAGGAATTGCTCCTAGAGGGCATGGGAAGGTAAGGGGGTTCTGTTCTTGAAAAGGATGACAGCTGCGTTACCCAGTCCATTGACTCAACTACAGATGTATCAGGCTTTTATACTTGCATTTGTTCAGTGTGAGTAAGGATACAATTCTGGTATGTTCAGTGTGAGAGCGGAGGCTACTTTTGCCCTTGACTGCACATTCGCGGAGGCCACTGTCTGCGTGTTTCCCAGGCTGCCATTCGCATCGTGCTTCTCACTTGGCAGAATGCTTTCCCTTTTCTGCTGAATCTTCAAGATATTTGGTGAGACATCTAGTAAAATGTGATTAGCCGAGGTGAGAGACAATCCTTTCATAGCTACCTGTGGCATTAAAATTGAAATACCTTTTTTCTTTGGTGCGTTAATTTAAAACTTTATTTCTTCCTTTCTTCTTTTCTCTCTTTCCAGAGAGTTGAAGTCACCTCAAGAGAAATGAAACAGAGATCTGCTGCCACCTTTTGATCACTTGGAAATCCTTCCATGTCTCCAACACAGAAAACAGTGTCGTGGAATGGAAGCAGCTGTCATTCACTAAATGGTGAAAATATTCGTCTGTCATTTGCAGCTGTATATTGTATTATTTGTTATCATCAAAAATACACAGAAAACTTTTGAATGAATACAATATTGCAGGAAATATTTAGGAAAGGATCCCACTCCTATGCGTATAGTATAGAAAACAATCACATGCCCAGCTCCACCGTAGATACCCAAAGTCTCCAGTGAGCTCAGTCAACATTAGAGGTGGAAATACCTTTCTGTGTCATGCCCCAAACTGGAAACAGACACAGAATCCACCTTATTCTGAACAATGACAAGAACTTAAAACTGGTCATTACTGTCATTTGTTAAGAACGTCTTAAGTTTATAGTTTGCAATATTTGACGCAGCAGGGATGGAAAAGAATGTGCACACAGCCTATTCCCAATGACAGAGTCTTTAAAACACTCAGAGGGGCTATCCCTTAGCTGCTCTGTAATCTCTTATTTCAAACCTTGAATTACTCTGGTATGTAAATACTGATAATAGCTAATATAACAGAAACTGGCCACATACACATGTGTACACCATATTCATATGCCAGGATATTTTCTTGGGTCTTCAGCACCAACTCCCTGACCTTTACCACTTGAAATAAAGGCTCTTTTGTCTATAAGTAAAGTAGCAGGCTGAACAGTAATTTGCCCAGCCACAAGAAAGGCAGTATTAAACATTCACTTCTTAGAGGCATCAATATTGCTAATGATTTCAAACCCCTGACTCAGGCCCCCTGAAACCATTAGACAGGCCTTACAACCATCAGCGCTTAAGACAACAATAAAAATGTAGAGAGGTTTTCTTTTATTATTATTTTTTCATCTGTTTTTTGAATCTTTACAATCCTGCATTTTAAAGTTTCATCAATCACTCTGGCAGACAATTTTTAGTAGAAACTCAGCTTCTCTTTCTGCAGGAACTGGGGTTTGTAAGGGGGGAAAAAACACGTGCACACATACACACAGACATAGACAAAAAAAAAACAACAATGAAAATGTTAAATATTGGATGGCTATGAAATCAGGAAACTTAGCAGCATCAGCATAAGCTTTTTGCAGCCCACCAAAGCATGCCTGGTTAAGCTGCTATTTAATTGAGGGTACTGTCCCATGATGGGTGTACTGTTCCATGATGCAGTCCTGCCTCAAACTGACTGCTCAGGCTCACATGAGCTTTGCCATCCTGACTTGGCAACCAGACAGCACATGTAAGGCTCCTGCTGTCCTATTGTAAAGTTACAAACCCTGGTACCTTGCAGCATCCCTGCTTAGATATCGTTAAATCCTCACACCTCCTGTCTCCAGGCAGCACTGTGCTTCCAAGAAGGGCTCTGCCCCTTGACAAAGGCAGAGCTAGCTGAATCTTATGCTATACCTGATCCAGTCATTGGGAAAACCATGCTTGAAGAGCCAAGTTCTTCTCTGTGCAATCAGCAGCCTAAAGCGCGGAGATAAATCTGTGTTTATCTGACAGACAACATCAAAACAGAATGTCTTAAGCAAGTTGGGGCAAGGGACTGGGGACCTTCAGTTTTTGTTGCAGGGCTTAACAGAGACTGATATTCGGGAAACACTCAGCATCCACCTTCAGAAAATCAAGAATGGTGACGGTCCCTGAAAACAAAGCTTTGACAACACTAGTCTCTTCTGAAAATCTCAGCAGGAGTTTTTAATCAGGGTCAACCTTGAAACTAAGAGACAAGTAATGATTTCCTATAGTCTGTAAAATTCCGATGAGGGTAAAGTAAACATTACTATTACAGGGTTACAGAGTCAATTTCCTATCACTTTCCACTAGGACTATTGTAGGGAAACATTTGGGTAACCACATGTTGTGCTAAAAAATCCTAAACACTAGCAATGTTTCCTTTTTAGGGAAAGAGAGTTGTGAATGATTTAAAGCCTGATTTGGTAAATTGGGCCCTCTTTTACTCTGAAAAGGAATGGGGGAGGAGGGGGAGGATGCCAAAACTATATTGCACATTACCAGATTTCCAGGATTCTGTATTTTCTTACTCATTAAACTTCACATTGAATATGCATCATTTCTCTGCACACAGTTCCAGCCCTAGGGATTGCACAGTCCAAATGTATTTTAATTACATTATTTATTATTTAAATTAATTTAATTACAAAAAATAACAGACTCTGCACATGTTTGAAAATGCCATGCTGTACAACTAAATCTTGAGTAATTGTTAAATTTCTTGCAGGCCTCCTGCTAGGAAGTACTGTTTTTCTTTAAAAGTGAGAACACTATTATATCCGTCAGTGGAAAGTTTACACATTGTATTTCTTCTTTCATATGCCGTTAAACATGAGGCTCTCTCATTTCCCCCTTTCTTCAGAAGGCAGGAGACCCATCTGGTAATATTCTGCAGATCAGCATTTCTTAAGGAGAGTTTGATTTAAGTGGTGGTTTTGTTGAAGCAACGAAAAAGAAACTTATGAACCTGGGTTACAGCACTATGTCTTGTGTTGTTATTAAAGTTACTCCATGCTTGCTCCATGCTGAATATAGACCTGTCTTTAAGCTGTGGAGGGTAAGTAAGAGGTATCATCTTAGTCCTCATGCCACTGTATTTTGGACTTGCAGCAAAGAAAAAATATCCAGTGTTTGCATAGATATTTATTTGCCAGCTAATTTTGTTTTGAGTGGAAAATGTATGCAGATAAAATAAGGCTACCTTCATAAGTTCATGTAGTATTAAAGTTCTAGAAAAAAAAAAGAAAAGAATAATTTTCAAAACTCCTAAGTGTCTGTGTGCCTTTTCACTTCTGTTTTCTTACTGGCACTGGGCACAGAGGTGTTGAGATGCTACAAGATGGATATTGCCATCTTTTGTCATTGAAAAAAAATTCAGTGGTTGAGCCTCTTTTCCTTTCTCTCTCTGAGCCAGGAATTCAGGGCAAAATGTACAAAAATTGGGAATAAAGCTTTTTTGGCTGAGAGAATGCTGCTAAGGGATTTTGCTGTAGAACAATATTCCAAAAAAGATCAGGAAGCTTTTCAGAAGTTTCCTTTGGAAAAAAAAACAAAAGTCTTGACCAGAAGTTGAGTTCATAATACTTCTATATTCTTCTTTTTTCAAGCCCTAAATGCCCCAAATTATCCCAGACTTCTGTCTTCTTTTCAGCAGGACTTTGATCCCTTAAAAGAGAGCAATGTGTGAAATCCACTGGAGAGTTTTCTGCTACTGTTGCTAGTGAGTTTTATGGATTTTAGTCAAGAGTGATAAAGGCTTAGTATAGGTATCAGGCAGGGAGTATGCTGTACAGGAAATGTCAAGTCAGATCAGCATTATACATAATTCATATTTTGTTTCAAGGAAGGGTAGTGACAGATAATTCAGTCCTGGTCATTTAAGTAATTGCATCATCTGCAAATATTAACATCTCAGTACTCAGCATCCTAACTAAATGACTAGCAATTGTGTTAAACGGTTCTACTCAAACACACTGAGGCAGCAAAATGCAAAGGTATGCAGTGGTGGAAAATGCACTGTAAATTGTAGCCTGATTTCTGCCAACCTAGCTTTAGGAAATTAGTTGAGGTCCAAATATGTAATTGTACTCTAGGCTGTCTTTGTAGTTGTTCTAGAAAGAAAAACAGTTAAGTAATCCTATCTATGTGTCCCACTTGCAATCTATAAATAGCCTACCTTGGGAGAGTCTACCTTTCTCCTTCCCTTCTGCAAATAAGGGAGAGAAGAACTATTCTCTTGGCAGCAGTAACAGACAATTTATGAATGACTTCTTTTTATTCCAAACCACTAAATGGCTTATTTGATGGATTTGCTTCCCTCAGAGACTTAGACAAAGACTTTCTGAAAGTCCTTTCTCTTACCTTGACAGAGAGAGCAGTGGATGTTGTTTACCTTAACTTCAGAAAGGCTTTCAACAGTCTCCCATAACATTCTTGTAGGGAAGCTGATGAAGACATAGGGAGGCTGGATGAGCCATGACATGGATTGAAAACTGTCTGAATGGCCAAACCCAAAGGGCAGTACTAGTTGGAGACCAGTAACTAGGATCGATACTGGATTCAGTCCTGTTCAACATCTTCATTTATGATCTGGATGATGGGGCAGCATGATCTCAGCAAGGTTGCTCATGGCACAAATCCAGAATGATACCATGGAGCCATGTATGTCCCATGCTGTCCAGGCCAAAAGAGAGTTTCTCCATTTCTGGAAGTTTCATCTTCACTCCAAAAAGATGTGTCCTTAATGACCATTGAAGGGCTCACAATGTATAAGCTGAGAGATGAATGTTAGTAGTTTAATTGAAAGCCTCAAGGCAAGGACCTGGAAAGGTCTCTTCTTTCATGAAAAAGCTTAAGAGATTTGTGGTTCAGTGAGATTTTCCATCCCTTCACACAAATAACACGTTAGAAATTAATCTTTCATTGCTGGATTAAACGGTCTCCTATCTCCCCAAATCTAGCTTTTGTAGCTGGGAGAGTTAGGAAAGCAAGAATGTGTCTCTTATACTCCTGTTTCCTAATGTCAGGGTGGGTATATATGATGTGATACCTGATACCTCTGGCTTCTGAGGACGGTGGCATCAGGCAAGTTGCAATGCAGAATAATCCCACCAGATGAAGCCATGCTTTAGAAACAAATGCTCTTTTGGGCCTTCTCAGTGAGGAAGAAAAGTCTGGGGAAAGGGGAGGATAGATGAATCGAGGGGAAAAACTGATGACTCCACAAAAATCAAGTGACCTTTGCCGAAAATGAGGTGAGCCTTGGGGCAAAGTAATAATAGAATAAATTGATAAAATACCTTTCAGCATGGTCTCAAAGCACTACATGGTTATTAAAACCTAATGCCAAATTTAGCACTACAATAAAAAGCCAAAGAAAAAGCAATTTCACAATATATAGTTAAATGTATATAAAATACCAAAAATAAAGTAACTCTAAACCCCAAACAATCTTACTTTTCCCCTAAGTTTGGAAATATGTAGTGATTTTCAGGGGACTGAGTACTGGGCTACATTGTTTCACAAACACGGCTGTAAAACAAGTAGGCAACACACATTTTTGGGTAGGGGGCACGGTGTGGGCAAAAAGCAAACCTACTAATTCTGTTATGGAAATGAACTAGACTCTAGTAAATAGATTTCTAGCATTTCTTTTACACTTTAAATTTGAGATGGTCTAAGAATTTTATCTTAGAGAAGGGGGAAGACTGGTAAGGAAAAAAAGGACTTTTTTCATCAGTTCACAAGTTATTTGGCTCTGAAAGTATTATCATGTAAAATACCAGGTCTGTGTTATGCAGGAAATCAGACTGTGATTGCAGTCATCCTTTGTGAGCAGTTATTAATATTAATTATTATGTATAATAAATATGGCTGAGACATATGGAGGATTCTTCTTGCGTCTTACATCCAGTCTGGCATCCTAGATTTTACTTACAATTAATAGAGATATATGGGCTTCTTCATTCATAATTTCTCTGATTTATCATAACTATATTCATTAAGAAGAGATGAACTCTGTCCTGGAAATTCCTGTTTCCCTCCATGAACTTTACAAGGGCCTTAATAGAACAGTCGAAGAGCTCTTCATTCCATCAGATGAATCCTACCTTGGGTTGTAGACTGAGGGAAAGAGAAATACTTTCCATTTGTGCAGAAAGAACAAAAGAGGCAGAAAATACTATATTGACTGAGACTTTAAATAGCCAACTTGGAAAATATGTGAATTTGAATAATACATTTGCAGGTATTTTTCATATGACACCAGGCAATTTTTAAATATTTAGTATACACTTCCATTTCTAGGGCATACGCGCAAAACATTTTTTCTGTTTGATTGTACTGAATGCAGTCGGTCAAACTAAAACTGCATTCAGTTACCAAGATACTTATTTTTACATCTTGCAATTTATAAAATAAGCTGCGTTCCCTCTCTTGTCCTCTCCTTCCATCACTTCTCTCTCTGATTTGTCACTGAGTAGTAAACAAATTCATTGGGAATGTAATGAATAAGACAGGTTGGTTTTGAAAACCTTTACTTTCTGATTTACACAAAATGAAAAATACTGTCAGAATTATATGAAAATGAGCATCTTTTACTTCATACCACTTGAATAAATATATTGTGACTGAAAGATGAAGTAAAAGGCCTCACCTGCAACCCCTTAAAATGCATATCCCATGAAAAATGCACTGCCCCTTCCTCTCTGGCTTAACTTCAGTAATCTGATACCTAAATTTTTCAGAAAGTGAAAAGCTTCACTATTTTAGAGAGGTGGATTTTTAAAATCCAAAACAAAGAAGGCATGTCAGAGTAAGGAAAGGAAAAGAGGTAAATAAAAATAATGAATCTATGGTTGGTCGAGGGAATTTAGGTATAACTGAGCAATGACATGTAAAACATTAAAAGTACTGCTTTTGGTAACAGACTACCCCGGTTCCAGCTAGGACAGGGCTAATTTTTGCAGTAACCAGCAGAGGGCAGGGATAGAACCTGAAGGCTATTCCATACCACCTCACATCATTTTTTGGGAATAGAAAAAGGGCTCTCTACCAGGTCAGGGTAGTGTGGTGGAGGGAGCTTTGCAGTGAGCATGTTGCATGCAGATCACTCACCTCACTCTTGTACACTTTTGTCATTATTATCTGGTTGCTGTTTTCAGTACATTGTTCTTATCTCAACCCATGATCTTTCCCTTTTGTGCCTCCAATTCTCCTCTCCAGCCCACTTCAGGGTGGGGGGAGGAGGAAGGGAAA
Organism: Corapipo altera; assembly: GCF_003945725.1. Lineage (NCBI taxonomy): Eukaryota > Metazoa > Chordata > Aves > Passeriformes > Pipridae > Corapipo > Corapipo altera. Next base: position 34,272,478 of record NW_020884872.1, read on the forward strand.
TTGAGAGAGCAGCATATGGTTTCAGTGGGAACATTAAACATACCACTCTTAAACTACAACACAGACAAATAAAGAAAGTGGGTATTCTATCACATCATTCTAAACCCAAGAAAAAAGGAAAGAGATAAGAATAGATTAACATAGGAAAGGAGGAGGAGGGGGACTTGCAACAAGGAGCAATTCCCACCCCTTCACCCCTGTTCTGCCCATCTTTGTACAGTACTGCATCTTCACCCAGCTGCCAGACTGAAACACCCCAGGTGGGACTTCACTCTGAAGGTGAAGAGAAGATGGTTGTTCCTCACCATCCCAGGGTAAGGGTGAGTTTCCATGTTTAGGTGTATAGAAAAATAGGGATGTGGAAAGGATTATTTGGGGAAACAGAAAAGGCTGAGGAATTATGTGAGAAGACATATTTATCTGTTTGGAACCATGGTTGAGAAAGTTAGTTTTTGTGGTAGTTTTTATACAGTAATGAAAGAATGTAAAAAAAAAAATCATATATACTGGGAGACTGAGAAATGACCAGAACATTCCTTATCTCTTTATTGTAAAAAATTGAAAGCCAGTTTAAACCTATACACTCAGTGTTACAGCTTAACACTATATTGGCAAGTCTTAGTTTAATAGGTTTGAAATAACACTGTAGAAACAAAAAGTATAAGAGAATATGGTCTGCTAAACTGTGGATTTGCAAGTCAATAAAAATTGCATCTATAGAAGTTAAAGGTCCCTCTCAAGGAAAAAAGCAATACCGGTAGATATATCAGGTAACAGACTGTGAAAGAAACCCACTTGTAAGCTGGGGATAAAAAAAAATTATTAAATACAATGTACACACACATCACATTGTTCTCTACAAGAACTAACTGAAAGTCTCTTTATTAGCTAGAAGTCACTTTGTTTTTTGGAGATAGTCTGAAGAATGAAGAAGCAGATTAAAGGTCATCTAAAGATGAATGAAAAGTAGTAGTTTTCCTATGAGCCATAGGCAGAATCAGTTATTTTCTTTTTATTGTTTTTAAGGTATTGTAATAAATACAGAGAGGAAGAGACTGCTGAAATTCCATAAAGTGCTCCTCGCAGGTCAAGGGAGTTGAGAACTGGACAAAGAAAGTGACACAAAGAGCTAGTAATGCATTAGAAATATGAGAACCAAAGAGTATTTGGAAAATGAGGAACTTTGAAATTAGAACTTACACATACTGTTCTCTGCCATAATACAGAATATGTGGATATCCTCCCTCTCAAATTCTCCTCAACAATCAGCTGTCATCATCACTTACAATTGGAGCTAATATGCTGGTAATCAAAAAGCAAACAGTACAGCCAAAGTCTAAGGAGAATTATATCCTGCGACCTCATAAAAGTAGAGGGATTATAGAGGTGCATCTGAGAAATTTCTGAGAGAAAATACTAAAGATGAAATAGATTTTAAAATGTTGTGGGTTTCTGGCAAGCAGTAATGAGAGAAATCTTTGTTACTGAAGCTTTCCATCTTTAAAAAAGAGAACAAGAACTAAGAAGAAAGTATCTGTCAGAATCCTGGAATTAGAATAAGTTTAGAGAGTTCAATAATTATACAAAATTATTAGAAGTGAGAATAAATTGGACATCCTGCAAATTAGTAAAATGGAACAAACTTTAGGATACAGTTAAAACAAAAAGTGTGGCAAAGAAAAGGGCGGGCAGATCTGTAACAAGGGGGCTTCAGAGAAAATGCTCGATTTGGCAATCATTTTAATTAGAGATAGTAAGACTGGCATATAGTTAAAAAAACCCACTGTATTATTTGAGCAATTTTGTGAATGTCCAATTTTCAAAGCTAGTGGGTGGGGGAAGAGGCTGTCTTCGTGTTTTATACCCGACTCAGCTACAAATAGAAAATAGAGACTTTCTGGAGAAGTGCATTACACCGGACATTCTTGTTAGGAGCCTGAAGAGAAACACGATAACAAAATTTTACAAACTGGTGAGAAAATTTTTATTCAAATTCTTTATTTTCCAAGCAAGATGGGTATCTGTCAGATTACAAAGCTGCAAAAAAAAATTAGCAAGTTGGAAAAACTGAAAATGTATCTTTCAGGGAGATTCTGTTTATGAAGAAAAATAATTTGAACTAAAATAATAATTAATTTATAAAATGTTTTGGATATAAAATGAGGAGCTGCTTTTTTTTCTGATTTTACAGACATACTGGTATTTTTGTTGTAGACATAGTCTCAGACTTAATAAGACTTATGCACATTTTCATCACTGTTTTTTGTGCTACCTCTGCAATACTGAACTTTATTAAAATACAGCACAGATGAATATAAGTGGGCCATGTGATTATCTGTACAAGGTCAACTTCTTCTTTGAAAGGGTAAACCTGTAAATTTAGCTGTGCTTCTTAATATAAAATAAACAATGACAAGCCAAATGGCTGCATTTTTAAGGAAACTGAACTAGAAAAGAAGTAAGAAAAACTACAAATCCAATTGAGTTAAAAATACAAGAAGGTGCTAAGATATAAACGTCACAGGAAAACATGGCAGCATGTAAATTTCTATATCTATCTGTTGAAGCCTTCTGTAGAGACACTGGTTGTTTGCTACATTATGAAAAATCAAATCTTTTGTGAGGACCACAACTATTTCGTTCTCAATGATAAATAGAGAGTAACCATGATGCAGTAATAACATTGGAAATGACAAACCGGTTCTTCTGGTACCTGTTGCAGGTTTAAAATATTGAAAGTCCTTAAGTAATAGGAAGAAGGAAGGCTCTTTTCCGGGGGAAAAAGCAGTCACTATTAAAGAAAATGTATTTCTTAAATTTCTTTTTCCATTTCAATGTTGACCTTTAAGTTTAATAGATAGGTACATCTCTAAAAGATGGGTATGTATATCACCTGGAAGAGTGGTCAAATATGACCAAGGATGTGCACATTGCATCTTACTGATGTTCAAAGATCATTTTCACAACATTCTCAGCATAGTGAGACATTCTTCAATACAATTCAGTTAAAAAATTACATAAATACGTGTATTGATTGATCAAACTGTATTCACATGTATGGATTGGAGCAGATGACGACTTTGGAAGACTTACTTATGAAGTAAGACTATATAATTTCCACTTGGTTTACAGAGGGAAAATAGTATGAAATAGTATGCCAATAGAATCTTTCTCTTGCCTATCAGCAACACAGTTTTCTGGAATAGTTGTAGAGAAAGAATCTTCTTTTTCTGTCTCGAGTGGTTATGCTCAGGAATATGAGGGTGCTGGAGAGAAATTATCATTGTAGTGGATATCAATATCCTCACAGATCTTCTAAGCACTCAAGTAAGGAAACTCACTTTGTACAGAATAGAAAAGAAAACAAAGAAACAAAATCAGCAATGGTTCCAGTGAACAACTTCTGGTAAAGATGCTGCTCAAATGTTTAAGAAAATATTTTGTGGGATATCCTACTTTTTAAATAATAATTCTGTCAAGGAATACTGCTAAGAAGAGGGAAAAGAGGCACAGGTATTTAGAAATATGGAATGTTTGTTGTAAGATGCATGAGACATAGATTCAGTAAATCTAAATTACAAATCAGATACTTTGAATACTAGTAGTAATATTGGATGATATAAAGCTTCCCTAGATAGTGCAGATGATTCAACCTTCAGAAACCTTGTCACCTATAATTTATTCTGTAAAGTTACAACAATTTCAGCCTTAGGCATTTGTCTGGTTTTCTGATGTGTTTGTACTTGCTGCTGTTTCTTGAGTTGTCCAAATAAAAATGGTCATTGAGCTCTTTCCAAGTGATACAGGTGCCATTCCTGACTTCATTCCTTACCATACCTGTGACTGTGCAATAAGGATGAGGTTAGTGTCCTCAATTTCACTGTGTATTTGCTCTCTCACTCTGCCATAATGCAGTCCCAAATAGGAATTGACTGTTTTCTGACCTAAGGATATCAAACACTTTCCCTCTTTCTTTGTGCTGGAAAGTGAGGATGTATTCATGGTATCCTTGTGGAATTCATGCATGTCCATAAGAGCCATAGGATCACAGAATATCTGAAGCTGGAAGGGACACATAGGAATCAAGTCCAACTCCCTGCTCCTCACAGGACTAGGAACTAAACCATGTGACTAAGTGCATTGTCCAGACAGTCTCTGAACTCTACCTGGGTTGGTGCTGTAACCACTTTCCTGGGGAGACTGTTCTGGTGACAAATCATCCTCTCAGATGACAAACTTTTCCTAAAGACCCATGTTGCTAAGTATCTCCAAGTAAACATAACAGGAAATTTTTATTCCACAAATCTGGAAGAGAAATGTAAAAGAGTAAATGATATGGAGAAGGACAAAAGGTCACTGTGGGGCTAATATTCATTTTGAGAAAACAGATATTTTCTGAATTTATATATCTTCTATTTTAGTTTGAGAATCAATGCCTGTAATATGGTCTTCTTTTTTTGTTAATTTTATACTTTTAGAAAAATATATTCACTTTTAACATTTCAATATAGAATACAACTACTGAAATTTTAATTTCATTGGTGTCTTATTAAGGAATTATTTGCCTCTTTCTTCCCTCTTCAGAAATACATAGAAGTCATTAGAATCACCTCTACTACATTTATTTAAGCATAGATGCAGTGCTTGATGACTATCAATGTTCACAGCTGTAGTAAAATCATGAGACAGGAAATAAAAAATTATCTCCAACCAACAACATGATGTCCAGAGCAATGGGAAACCAACTCTAGAACGAAAAGCGTAGCTGACCAACCTTCGAGTCATCTCAATTTAATAGAAAATGATAACACTGAAAGAGAGATCCAAGAGCTCCAGTTTGAACAATTGGATTGATGGGAAAAACCACATCAATCACATGTGTGTGCCTGGTTGACTACTAGAACTTCAGTGACCCATTTTTCTTCTGCAGTAGGTACCACTACATCTCTCCTAAATGACACTCTTCACATTCAGTGATCCCTTCCGTATGCTGGTCTAACACACCAAGGGCCGTGCCAGCCAAGAGCAGGGAAGGCTGCAAAGCCACATCTGCTTCACAGATGCACCATGGGTCCCATTGTCTCATCCCTTACCACCTCACTTCTGATGCAACAGAAGTTGTATCTGACGCACCAAGGGGCAGTAGGAGGCATTTTAGAGCATCTGATTGGCTTTTCATGGGCAGCAATGGCAAGCTGCCACTGGTCTTTATTGCTCTGAGGCAGCATAACTCACCATGTTTGTAAGTACAGCAGGTTCTCAAACATTTTCTCACTCTTCCCACGTCAAATTGGGGTTCTTGTGCTGACATATCTATCCATTAGGTTTGCTAACTTAATTTTCCTCACCCTAGAGTAATAGAACCCAATTTCCTCCTCCTTCTGTCCTTTGCAACAGTGATTGCTATCGAGATCAGAGTCACCAACCTGAGCTGAACAAACATTAGAAGATCTACAGACTAATTTTTCCTGAACAGACCCCTTATTTAGTTAGATTCTTTTGTCACATCATTCATCACAGCCATTAGGTTTAGGCTGTTCCTGTGATTCAGTTACAATTAATGCAGCAGTTCAGCTAATTGTGCTGCCTTGTACACACGGAAAAAGTTTTATTTGCCTTTTGCTGAATTAGTATTTTATTACCAAACACCAATGAATATCACTGTTGAGCCTCCTGATAAAGCAGACAATGATCACTTACACCATATCACATTAGAGATTGAGATAATTCAAGGGAAATATGCCTCTTATCTGAGAATTACTACATGGGCTTGTTTACAGTGTGAAACCTCACACAAAACAAAAGTCCCTATTGTATCAGATATAAAACAATAACAAAAATAAACTTGAACCGAAACCAAAGATCTCCCCTGCATACTACTTGGCAATTTGCTTTAGTGCTAACTTACTTAGTCAGGAACTTCAGTGCAAAAACGTCCATTTTATGCTGGAAAATCAGCACGTCGCTCATTCCATGTTGCAACCTCTCCACGTTTCAGCTGAAACTGGACCTTGTCAGACTTATATAATATTGAATTTATTTTGATGAGGCATAGTGTTGTCCAAATTTTCAGGCATACTTGGCTACTGCTACCCTAAGTAATAAAGGCTATTCTTCGACAAGGACTATATTATCTTTATTAAACTTTATGACTAATAAATTACTATATGAAATTAAGCTTTTTACATATACTGTGTATACATGTAAAAAACTGAGTATACACACACACACACACACACACATATATTCAAATGTACATTCACACACACATTAACTTGTAGAAAAAACTATGTTAATTTCCTCTCAAGAAAAACCAGAACTCATGGGAAATAATTTTTATGAAAAGGACTATATTAAATTAGCAGAGAAACTGGTTGCATTTTCAGCACCATGGATAATTTAGGTATAAACAACTCCAGAAGAACATTAATACATACATTTTAACAACCGTATTTCCTGATTGTTTCAGACACCTAAACATGTGAATAGACCTTAAGGAGGTCTTTCAGAAGTGCTTAATTAGCAAATTTGTCCCCACTGCTTTTTGGAGAGAGTATTATGAAAATTCGCAGTGGGTAGTACTTCAGAAATAAAAAAAAAAAAAAAAGAAAAATAATCAAACCATATGTTCACAGCATTTAGGGCTAAAAATCTCTGAAACCATTCGCACAATGACTCTCTTGTACACTCTCTTCTACCTGAAATTTTTATTCACCTGAGAAATATGATGACTTGTCTGGAAACCTAATCTAGCCCTTCTTCCAAAGAAGGCAGGGTCACCTTCTGATCTTAGTCTTTTCTCTTCCAGCTACTGTGAGAGTAAATTACCAGATGCCACCCAGGCACTGCAGCTGATGCAGGAACAGCTGATGAGCTCCTTCAGCCCCTGTGGTTGAGAAGATAATTGCCAACTGATATTATCTGCAATGAAAATAATTTTAATTTCTTTTTATTGAATATAATAGGTTTTGAACCAACTTGTCTCTCAACTTGAAGGCAGTTTTTGATAATCAGTTAACCTTCCAGAGAGATATAATCATAAGGTAGCTTGGTAAATCAATCAACAACTGAGATGTTGGCAGAACAGTCATATTTACTGGGAAAACCTCAGATCTGCCTGATGTTCATTATATGTATCTGAAATCTTCTGTGATGTTTCACAAGAGTTGTTTTGCAGGTGGCTCTGGCAGTAACACAATTTTAGACTTCTACTACCTTTCCCTGGAAGCTTGTGCTTTCAGAGACTTTGAACTTTGTTAACTTTTTTTCTCGTTGTCTGCTGCCCAGGCTTTCATCCCTTCTTCAGTCAGAAATTTTTTTCAAATATTTGAAAGGAAAATAGAACTATCCCACTTCTAGTCTGTGAAAATGACTTGAAATTCTAAATAAAATATCATTATAACCAAGAAATAATTATTATTGTCCTTGAGGACAGAAGAAAATTAATTCATATATACTCAGGCTATAAAATCCTGGAAATCTCCAGAAATCTCCTCTTCAGAACTTTCTAGGAGGTTGGCTTCTCTTATCCGAGTAACCATGTGCACACACTTATGAAAATAAGACTCATACAAACTCCAGCTTCAAAGAACTCTTTGTTTTCCATAAAATATGCTCAATGCCTGCAAACAGTACTTCTTGCATGCCAACTCTGTTCACTTTGCTCAGCTTCTGATGAAAGTTTGTTGGACTCCACAGTTATATACAGGACAATCTGCACTTTATTTCACTCACAAAGCCAACAATACTGACACAAGAAAAGGATTCATGTTTGTGCAAGGTCATAGCATTTTCAGTGATATCCAAAGTGGTTTTCCTTCTGGTTTTCCCACAAATTTACCGGGCATACTGGATAAAGAAATTAGAGAAATCCTGGCATTTCTTAAGCTGGGAGCCAGCAGTTTCCCACTTGTAGCATTAAGCAGTTTATTTCATATTCTAAATATATTTTTATCACCCCATATAATGCACATAGTAAAGAAGTGTTGTGATGACAAAGTCACAAAGAGAGAAATAAGAAAATTACAGTGGCCTATGCTAATGAATTATCATGCAGTTGTTGATTACATAGTCACGTCCACCCGTAAGAGTCCTGTTTCACACAGTGCACAAGGCCGACTGTTCACAAAATGATCAACCATGCAGTATTTCTTTTTCTTCTCATAGGGTAATATATGTCCCCATGCTTAATTTTCTGCACACCATCTAAACCTTGCACTGAATACATAATTATTCATTTTCTAATGGGCTTTCCCCTGTGGTTTTTTTTCATAGTATCCTACTTATTAACAGAAATTAATGAATTTATCTTCATAATGTCCCTGTGGTATTTTGCCTCCCCATTTTACAGTACAGAATTGTCAAAAGTGCTAGCTAATTTGGGGTGGTAATTTGAGATGCCCAAGGTCTGATTTCTCAAAGAATGTAGCAGTATGCATGCTCAGAGTAGTGCTCCTATTTATCTTAGTGACTACTGCAAAAGCTCAGCAATTCTTTAAAGAAAAGATTGCAGAATCCTGAGCTGTAAATCCAAAGTGTGAGAATAGAGAATTTGTATTATTTTTAAAGAAAATCTCTGACAAAGACAGGATGCAACTGGTTTTCTAAGAACATTCAGTAACTTTTATCACAATGCCTTTTGTTCATCTGTCTCATGCAGTTTCCATCTCCAAAGCATCAAGTGATCTTTCAATCATGACACAAAACTGATTCATGTCCAAAAACTGTTCATCCTATATTTTTAATGAAGTGGGAGACTTGTGATCTTTAATTTCAATCTTCAGACAAAACACATATTCATATAGGGATGAATTAAACTTAACTTTATTAAGACATTTTCTAATGTTGGACTGCTGGGCAATTTTACAGTTTAAAAATTCTTTCAGTGTAACCTTGTAGCTTAGACTTGGAGTCTCCTCCTCGGGATATTACCCCTTTTAGGTTTGAACTTAAGATTGAAGTTAAGGGTATAGCGTACCAGTTGATGGTCTGTTTGGCATTCTGCACTGGGCATCACGCGGGTATGGTGGACATCATAGACATGTCTCCATCGCACCAAGACTTATTTGTTGAGATGCCAATGCTTAAATCTGGAATGCATCCAGGTTGTCTTCAGACTATTTTTCTGCTGAAAGATAGTATTAGTGATGGTGCGCTGTTGCTTTGCACAGAATTCAAGCAGAAGCCAATCATTATCTTTGCAGTTTCCAACACCATGCTTGCCTAATATTCCTTTCCAGGCTTCAAAATTCTTACCTACTCTGGCATTGAAATCACCAAGGATAATGATCTTATCATCTGCAGGAACCTTTAGGGTAAGACGGCACAGGTTAGTGTAAAATTTATCTTTTTCAGCAGGGTCAGCTTGGAGAGTTGGGCATATATACTAAAGAGGACAACGTGTTGCTTGTTGTGTAGTGAAAGGTGTAGGGAGATAATGCGGCTGGAATGTCCTGTCGGCAGATTTTTGAGTTTAGGAACAATAGAGTTTTTAATCATGAAGCTGACTCCTGAGAGATCCTTTTCGATTCTGGGCTTACCTGACCAAAAGTGTGTGTAACTGGCACCATGTTCTCTAAATCTGCCTTCCTCGTGAAGGTGAATTTCACTGAGACCAGCAGTGTCGATGTTGAGACGTGATAGTTCATGGGCAATTAGGGCAGAGCAACACTCAGGACATCCACTCTCTGCAGAATCATGCATGGTTCTGATGTTCCAGCATGCTAGAGTCAATTTGGGTACACCTTTGGAGGCAGGTGTATATGCCTTTGTCTTTTGATCTTTGACCGCATTAGTAGAAGATGCCCATTGGCCGTGGTTAACCAACCAGGTGAAGGGGAAGATGAGCTTTGGTTAGGCGACCTTTTCTAGGCCCCTCTTCAAGTGGAGCAAGCAGTGCTCTCCTTGAAAAAGGCTGCTTGGTCATTCAGGATGCTGCCCAAAGAGACTCTGGTCAGCCTCTAATGACCAATGTCCTGAATTGCCTGCATGCAGGGTTGGGTCTGCAGCTTCCAGTGCACCTTTCATCTGCCGTTTTGACCCTCGCCTGTTCCTACAGGGTTTTACAAATATGGATGTCAGCCTTGAGCCTGTGCAATGGATTTTTTTTAGGTGAGATGTAGCACGCACGGAACTGGACCCCCCCGTTAATCCTAAGGTTCATCTATCAGGGTCTAGCAAGCTTGGATGCTGACAGTGAGATCCTTAGGACGTAGGTTTGCTTAGAGTGTCCTTCTCTCAGATGGATGGCCTTACAGGGCTAAGCGAGCTCCATCTGCCCAGGTTTGGAGTTAGAGTTGTCCTTCTCCTAGGATGACTGACAGAAGGCTAGTGAGCTCATCCTGCCCATGGACATAATTTTATCTAACCCTTCGGTTTGGACCTGTCTGGCATGGGAGACCAGATCGAAGTCATGTACCATCACCAGCATAGCTCGCAACTGCATAGGGGTACACAGGTTTCTTTCCCATTCATAACGGTTAGGGCAAGCCTTTCACTCCCTACTTTTCTGCCACCCATCTATACTCAAACCCAGGGAAATACCCAGGAACATCTCTTTGTCCTGACCACCGTTTCAGGACTCAATAAATAAACCCAAAACAGACTGAACGTGAACAGTAGCCGCAGGTGAGCCAAAACCAAACTGTTCCGGCCCCCGTACCCAGCTGGGGCTTGGGCATCAACCATGGCCCCAGCCCAGCCAAAACTCCCCAGTCCCCCAGAAGAACCTACTATCCACCCTGGCCTTATCCTTCTCCCATTGTATTACCACAGATCTTCACTCACACTCCTCACCTGTGACATTCCATACAGAGCTGCCCTGCCCACCCTCCTGCTGGTCTGAGGACCCCCATGGGCTGCCCAACACCCCTTCCCTCCCCCAAAAAATTGGACTGGGAATGGGCCGGGTGGGGACGGGCAAGGGGGAAGGAGGGGTAGGCAGGGTGAATGGGTGTGGGGATGGGCCAGAGGCAGGGGAGGGACGGGGAGGGGGGGGGCAGACGTGGGGACAGGCCAGAGGCATTTTCACAAATACATAAACAACAAAAGGAGAGCCGAGGAGAATCTTCATCCTTTATTGGATGCAGGAGGAAACATGATAACAATTGGTGAGGAAAAGGCTGAGGTACTTATTAGCTTCCTTGCCTCAGTATTTAATAGTGAGACCATTTATCCTCAGGGTATCCAGTCTCCTGAACTGGAAGACAGGGATGGGGAGGAGAATGAAGCCCTTGTAATCCAGGAGGAAAGGGTTACCACCTGCTATGCCACTTAGACACATACAAAACTATAGGGGCAGATGGGATTCACCCAAAGATGCTGAGTGAACTGGTGAAAGTGCTCACTGAGCCACTTTCCGCTGTTTACCAGCAGTCCTGACTCACTGAGGAGGTCCCTGTTAACTGGACCTTAGCAAATGTGACACCCATCTACAAGAAGGGTCAGAAGGAGGATCCAGGGAACTACAGATCTGTCAGCCTGACCTCAGTACTGGGGAAAGTCATGGAGCACGTCATCTCAAGTGCCATCACAGGCACATGGAGGACAAAGAGGGGATCAGGCCCAGCTAGTATAGGTTTAGGAAAGACAGGACCTGCTTGATCAACCTGATCTCCTTCTAGTACAGGGTGACCTGCTTAGCGGAGGGAAAGGCTGTGTATGTTGCCTGCCTGGACTTTATCAAAATATTTGACATCAATTTCCACAGTGTTTTCCTAGACAAGCTGGCAGACCATGTCTTGGACAGGTTTTCTGGGTAAAATTCTGGCTGGATAGCTGGACCAAAAGGTGATGGTGAATGGAGTTACATCCCACTGGCAACCAGTCACTAGTGATGTTCCCAAGGCTCAACACAGGGGCCAGTCCTGTTTAATACTTTATTGATGGTCTGGGCAAGGGAATCGAGTGCATCCTTCATCAGTTTGCAGATGACAGCAAGACGGGCAGGAATATCAATTTGCTGGAGGGTAGGAAGGTTTTACAGAGGGATCCTGACATGCTGGATCAATAGGTCAAGGTCAATTTTGTGAGATTCAACAAGACCAAGCACCAGGTCCTGCACTTGGGTCACAACAATCACATGCATCATTATAGGCTTGGGGAAGAGTGGCTGGAAAGCTGCTCAGCAGAAAAGGATCTGGAGGTGATGGTTGACAGCCACCGAACATCAGGAAGCAGTGTGCCCAGGCATGTCCAGGTGGCTAAGAAGCTAAGTGCATCTGGCTTGTGTCAACAATAGTGTGGCCAGCAGGACCAGGGTATTGATCATCCTCCTGTACTCAGCACTGACGAGGCCTCATTTCGAATCCTGTTTAGTTCAGGGCCCCTTGCTACAAAAAAGACACTGAAATGGTGCTGGAGAGTGTCCAGAGAAGGGGCATAAAGCTGGTGAAGGATCTGGAGCACAAGTCTTATGAGGACTGACTGAGGGAGCTAGAGTTGTTGAATCTGGAGAAGAGGACGCTCAGAATAGACCTTATCACTCTCTACAACTACTTGAAAGGAGGATATTGTGAGATGGGCTTCAGTCTCTTCTCCTAAGTAACAAGTGACAGGACGAGGAAATGACCTCAAGCTGCACCAGGGGAGGTTCAGGCTGGACATCAGGAAGAATTTCTTCACCATAAGGGTGGTCAGGCATTGGAATAGGTTGCCAAGGGAAGTGGTTCAAACTCTGAAAAATTCCGCTCTGAAAGTGTCCAAAAAATATGTAGATGCGGCAGCTAGGGACATGGTTTAGTAGTAGACTTGATAGTGTTGGGTTAACAGTTGGACTTGATGATTTTAGAGGTCTTTTCAAACTAAGCGATTCTATGATTCTATGATTTTATGATTTTATGATTCTATGATCAAGCAGCATTCCATTTAATTGTGAGACTGACAAGATTTTGCAAAGTGTGTATGAGCTTTCAGAAATGCATGAGGTGTATGATTTTCGCAAGTTTATAATTGGCCAGATTTGGGCAAATTTAGACAGTATGAGGTGCAGTCCTTATATGAATATGATTTTTATACCAAATTTTGTAGAAGTCAGAATACGTCCAAGACACAATTTTCTCTTTTCCTTTTTTTTTTCCAGTAATGTGATCTAAAGAATATTTTGTGCAGCATCATTCTCAGAAGTAGCTACACCATTTATGCTGAACAACAATGTAAACTTCATTACCCAAAACCCCTAAAACCAGAAACCATAACAGGAAAAAACCTTCCTTCAGCAGTTTTGTGGCATGAAATTTTTCACCTCTATAGCTGAAGTTTGCCAAGCTATAAAAAGCTGTTGAGTTTTAAACTGTGTATTTTAGCTAACATAATTTCTGTTGCATACCTCCTGCACTATAAACCCCCTACAAACATTACCAGAGCTTCAATAGAAACTAAAGAAAAATTTTCAGTTATATTGTGCACGGCTATCACAAATCATGATATCAGTGACAGATATTTGCCTAAGTGAAGTGAACATCCATTGATGGCATGTTCTTGATTCCTGTGTTTAAAATTGGGTTTGGTAAAATGTTCCATGTCCTCATCATAATAAACTATGCTACTTCCTCTGTCACAGCAACAGGATAAAATAAGTGAAATCATATAATCAACATAGGAATATGTCACTTTTAACTAACCTGTGCTTCTGCAAGATCTGTTACGCAAGTGACATTTTATATAATTTTTGGCAGCAATGCTTTTAAGAAGTTTGAATGATATTGCAGCTCTGATGTCATGGACCTGGTTGTAGATGGCCACATATGGAGACAGACCCATAAAAGAAGATGTTCAGCTTTTAAAATTTTCTAAATGGATATAAAAACTTTGAAAGAATAAATTATTCAGATAAAACTATTTTTAATAACCCAGACAGGAAAGTTCTGCCTCAAAAGAACACAAGTAAAAATAATGTGGAATGTCTCCACCCATAATAAAAATATTCATATTTTGTATGTTTTCATTTACTATTATTGATTTTCATCTTTCAGAGCATTGTATTAAATTATTATAGTACCTTATTTCTTGAGAGCAAAATAATCTGTGTTTAATATTCCGTAGTGGAATTGTCCATGTGGTCTCATATTATCTTACTGGAACATCAAAACTTGTTTTAGATTTCTGCTAGTACCCCTCTGGTCAAATCCCATCTTCACATGGAAACTATTGGTTGAGATTGAGGACCGTCTTTTAAGTAGGGGGAGGAGAAAAAGACTCTTTCCTACCTATAAATGGACCACCAAGGGATGTTTTGAAGACAGGATAAGAGCAAAACATACACTATGTGAGAATGATTATTTAGGAACTTCCTTCATACGACTGCTTGGAAGTTTTGTTTCTAATAGACAAACCTGATGGCAGACCTGGGGAAATCAGACATTTCCATATGCTTTCTTTACTGTTTTGCCTCTGAGTGTAGGCAAAGGCTCTTTAGTGAGTAGCTGTTGTATATAGGAATGTCTTTTTTGAAAGATTTGTGCAATGGTTGTTGACATTCATTGTACATATTTCTTAAAAGCCCCTGATAACCTCCTTGTTTATAAGGGTCCATTTTCAATAAGTATTTAACCTGATTGTGTAAGGTTTTACAATGCCTCTTGTATAAAAAGCAAAACAGAATAACCAGTGACAGCTGCATTTTTGGACATTTGGGCAGGAACTGTCTGTCTTAGCTGCACTGTAGTCAGTGGAGAGAAACTGGAAGCCAAACTGATGGATATCTCAATGTGGACTGCTTGCTAGAGGCATCTGTTCCTTTTCTATAGGGATACACTAGATGATTTGCTTGACTGGATGTGAGACAACTAGCACTTGGTCAACACAGCAAGCTAAATGTCATGCTTTCATACAAATTTGCTTTTGGAGAGACTGCTAAGGATGTTATACTGTTTATCTAGAACATTGTTCCTGGACATTAAGGTGAAAGTACTACTCAAAAAGCCATCTTACTGCAGCTCATTAGGCATTGGGAAGATTATTTCCTCCTTACTGAAAAACTGTGAAGTCCAGTGTGGCAGCTGGAGACCAGGAACAACACTGAGTATCTTAAGTGATGCCAGATACTTATGTGCATACAATTATGTCCAGTCCCTGAATTCGGATACTTAACATTTAAATACTTGCAGCGTGATGTTCAATATGACCTGCACTGCTCACCTGGCATTAAGAAGAAAATTCCTTTGTCATTGAGTTGTTGATTCTAAGGGGTATGTATACTTTGAAACACCCAGTGGTCACTGAGAAAGGATACTACATAAAAAGGGATCTTAGGTAGGACTCATCCCAACTCAGTTTAAATACATGCTCACATCTGAGTTAATTGTCCTGAGCCTACATTAACATCAACAGAGAGAGGGAGAGAACTCTGGGCTACAATTCACCCAACTTACTTTTTGTATTTTCTTTAGAATGAAATGAATAGTATGAATAGTTCCCTAGAAGTGGTGGGTTTTCTGTACTATGAAGGGAATGGAGGGGGACTAGCTCTGAGCTTTCTGTATTAGAGCTGGCTACATCTGGTGGTATGAACCACATGAGCTCTGACCATCACCCAGCCAGCAGCACTCTGCAAAGGGATTCTGAAACAGAGCCTACTTTACAGAGACATTTCTAAACCTGAAAGTAGTGGAGGAGCCTATGAGAGCTGCCCTCCCTCTGCAGCCAAAGTTACAATATTGACTCAGCAAAAAAGCTGAATTTGCTGCATTTGCCCAGTCCTTAACCTTTTCTGGGAGGAAGTGGTAGGGCCTAATTCAAAGCAACAATTGTTACATTTTGTCACTACTTATTCTCTCTCTGCCTTGAATGTGTATGGGCTTGCCAGTATGAGTAAGAGAATCCCAGTGAATCTTTATATAGTTTTCCTCAGTAAGATTTTTTTATCTTGTGTTCAGATGATGGCAGTTTCTAACGAATAAGGAAGCTGGTTTCTCATTGTGTGAGGTCCTGTGAGACTGATAGATATCTATAGGGGTATTTGAATCTCTCCATAGTGTATGGAAAACAACCTTCAAACTTCGGTGTTAAAGGTAAACAAGAATATAGGAATTTATCATGCTGAATCAAACGAAAAATTTTGCCAGCCACTTCCACCATTACTAGTATATATTTTACACAAATAGGTGAAAAAAAGTCTTCCAAGTAGTCTAAAGGGATTCTCTGTTACTGTTAGCACTCATACTTTAATCTGGACTTAGAATAGGCAGCGGGAAATTAGTTTATACACCTCTTCATTTTCTTAAATTAATCATTCTATTTCCAGATACTGTGATGACATCAGTGAGATCTCTTTTGAAAAAGAAGATAAATATTAGGGATCCAGAAGTAAAATAAAAATTCTCCTGGAATACAATATAATCCCCTATATTATACTTAGAATAACAATGCAAACAAAGTTCTCACTTTCTGGAAAGATAGAATTAATGCTGTACAAAACTGAGAACTCATTTTCTCTTTTTTGTAAATGCTTGAAAGAATATTTTGGCCTTATTTTTTCAGTATTTACCTAGAGAAATCATTGTGATGACTTTTGTACTTGACATCCTGCAAAACATTATATAACTCCTATATAGTATTATATCAGACAGAAATTGAAAGATAATGGTCCTGTGTATATGTCCCACTGGAATGTCAACATAAGCATCATGAAAGATTTTATCCCTGAAAATTTCATTGCACTTGGTGGGACTGTTGCACCATGAAGAACCACGTGCTTCTGAAGGGAAGTGTCTTGAGTGATTTTACAGGTTGGGTTTGGTGGAAGAAATACTGACTGCTTCAAGGTATTCTCATGTAACCAGAGAGATAATAATATCTTATTCTGAGAAATTATGATGTGCATGTTGGTTATTGAATTGATGCTTTAATCAAAAACCTACAGAAATCGAAGAGTCCCTTTGTTGTCACCAAACATGGTAACTTGCAGGGTCAGTTTTTCTGACCAGCAAGGCTGTCCTTTGTCTTCAGCTGTCTAACACTTTTTATGGTCTTCCTTTGTATGATCTGCATCTTCATCTGGTCTATGAGAATCCTTAAGCATTCTTGCACTTAAAAAGTTAATATACTGAAGGATTAAACTGAATTTCTATGCAAAATATGATCATGATATTTTTCCAAAACACCCAGAGGCAGATGATTGTATTGTCAGAGTACTACAAGAACAGAAATACATCTGATACTACGAAGAAGTATTCTACGTTGGTGTGTGGCCCAATAGCTTATCTGTGTCTTAGAAGACATAGTTTTATTAGATTTGCTAAATCATTTTGCTCCTCAGTCTGGTTTTGTTTGTAAAATTTCTTTCTTTTCTTCAAAGACGCAGCTGCAAACGCTGAAGTAAATGCTGACAGAATGTGTGAATGATGTCAGAACATTTGTATTTCATCTTCAACTCTTGTTTCTTTTAAAGCCGTAAAATCACATCAAGACATCAAAAAGATTTGTTCTCTACTATTTGAGAGCTAAGTTTACTACAATGTGTGCTATCCTTTCCTCACCTGCCTAACTCTCTGTTTCTTTTTTTAGTTCAGCTTTTTGCTCTCTGTGGATGTTGTTTATAATTCTGTCTATTCTTTATGTATTTTGTAGTACAACAGTGTCCCAGATTCAGTTTTCTCTGAAATACTACCTTACTAAATATGATAAACAATAATTCATGAAGCTGTTGTTATAAAAATGTGTATTGTCCACTGCCACCCTCCTTAATGTTTTATTTCTTACACCAGTGCAGGTCAAAAGAGTGGGTGAACCATGCACTTCACATTGACACAGAAGTGTCACCTCTGCGAAATAAAATGCTTATCTTTAGACAATGATCTTGAAAGACTAGATAAAGAAGGTGATAGGAACTTAATGAAGGTCAGCAAAGAGAAGTGCAAAGTCCTACACCCAGGGACCAGCATAGGCTTGAGGATCACCAGCTGGAAAGCACCTTTGCAGCAAAGACAAAGCTAGTAGACAACAAGTTAACCATGAACTAGCAATGCAACTTTGCAGGAAAGAAGGCCAATGACATGCTGAGCTGCATTAGACAGAGCTTTACCAGCACCCAGAGGTAGGTGATCCTTCCCCTCTGCTCAACTCTAGATGTTAGACTGCCTAAGTGTCTTTTCTTGTCCTGTTTGCGGTTGGGATAGAGTTAATTTTCTCCCTAGTAGCTGGTACAGTGCTGTGTTTTGGATTTAGTATGAGAATTATGTTGATAACATACCAATGTTTTCGCTGTTGCTAAGTATGTTTACCTTAAGACCAAGACTTTTCAGTTTCCCATGTTCTGCCAGTGAGGAGGTGCACAGGAAACCATAAGGGAGTGTGGCCAGGACAGCTGACCTGAAAATCATAGAAAATCATTTTCAGAACATCTTGAACTGAGGGGAGTTGGCTGGTAGGGACTGATCATTGTTAAGGGACGGGCTGGGCATCACTCAGTGAGTGCTGAGCAATTGTATTGTGTATCACTTGTCTTTCCTGAGTTTTATTCCCCTCTCTCTCTTTTTGTTATCTCCCTTTTATTATTGTTGTTGTTATTATATTTAATTTCTATTATTAAATTGTTCTTGTCTCAAACCACAGGTTTTACCCTTTTTCTGGGTTCCCCTCCCCATCCCACCAGGGGGCATGGGATGAGGGTGTGAGTGGCTGTGTGGTATTTAGTTGCTGGCTGAGGTTAAACCCCAATATTCTTTAACAATATCTGGAATAAAATTTAGATTTTAACAGCTAATGAAGGATTTCTATATTGCAGTGGTTATAAATTTTCTGACTCTGTGGTACAGTTAATATACTTGCAATACAAAATGCACAAAGCTTTATATGAGCAAGACATTCAGTCATTACTTTCAAGTGTTCTTCCTGTCAATTGATTTTCCTTTTCGTAAAAGAGTAATTTAATTTTTATATGAACTTCCCTGTTGCTGCAAAAGCAGCACTGGAATAAAAAGTTCCTTAAGTTCTTTGTCTTTCAACTCATTTGTTTCCTCAACTTCAAAGAACCAAGTCAAAATATCTTGCCACAGAATTAACACTATTTTTTTTCAGCATTCAACAGATATCAGATTCTGCCAACTGCCCAGCAGAATATGGATAAATGCTGACAAATTCCTCCTTGACATACAACAGAGCCCATTAATACTGATGTATTTATGAGCATGTTGCAAAATATTTTGCATGGGTTCTTTAACGACTAATTAACATCAAACCAAATGGTGCTGTAAAAGGCCTATATATAACATCTGAGGCAAAATTATACTGTAGAAACACATCATTCAATTGTCCAAGTTTTGTCAATGCTATGGCAGTTAGATGGTCCCACTTTCTTCCATTCGTTTGAGTTCACTACTGAGAACAGTCCTACCCACTGAGTGCCATGGTAGCAAAAACAGCACCTCTACCAGGATGCTAACTGAAAATAATTCTAATTTGATGGATTTCAACACAAGATGTGGAATACTTCACAGTTCTGAGTATAATCCAAATCAATAGTAAGTACAGGCTCCCTTCTGACTGCCTCTTTTACCTCTTGTTTTTCAATCTACACCATATTAGTTGTGCTGTTTAATCTGGGGGGTGGTAGACCACTGAGACTTTTTTGATGTGGAGATCTTCTCCAGTGCCTGGGTGTTTAAATCCTTGGAGTTGTTGATTGAGATCTAACACCTTCTGCAAAATAACTTGCAAAGGACACGAAACATTTGCACGCTGAGATACCATGAGCGATAACTCCGCTCTGAACCATCTGCTAGACCCTTTGTTTGCTGCTGTTCTTTGCACTGAAATTCAACTATTTGGGAATGAATGGGGGGGAAATTGCACAAGAAGGCCTCTAACTCAGCTTTAGTTTATCAACAACAAGTGCAGAATATGATAGGAAACAAAACATCTATTTCCAGTGGCTTTACTTCATTCTACTTTTATAGTGATTCATATGCAAACCTGATTCCAGCCTGTTTGGGGTGTTTTCTCCTTGTTTATTATACAAAAACCCTGAGCGAACTTAGAAAACAAAGGTAACATACTCAGAGGTGGAGCAGTTATTAGCAAGCCCACAGTGAGATTGAGTTAACTTCACAAATTCTAGATGAAGAATCTTTCATATGGAAATGGAAACTGAGGTCTTGGCTACCTAAAGAGAGAGAAATCCCAAAATGTGTCTGTTTTCTAATAGTAACATCACTGCTTATAACACGATTTACTGTAAAGTAGAGCTAGACTTTTGTTTGTATCTATTAGTTTCATTTGGTCTATGACAATTTAATGCATTGGAAATGTGATTGTTTGCCAAGCAGACCAGTGTGCCTGGTTCTGCTGTCCTGGTCTGTGTTTCTTTTGGATATCTGAATGATGCTGGGCAATACCTGTATGACCTGGTGAGTGGCTGTGTTGTCCCACTGCCGCTATGAATGTATTCAAATTGAGGTAGAATACTTGAAAATCCACCCTTTAAGAATTTCAAGTGGAAAACCTTGTTGACCAAAAATATCTATATTTTATATATATCTATATCTATACCTGTTATTGTTGACCAAAAATATCTATAAATCCCTTCATTGTACCAGAGTGAGGTCACCTCCCCTGTCTCTCTCCCTGCTTAACCTTATAGCTCTGCATTTAGAGAATTCAGAGGGTATGTAGAAATCAGCCCCCTCCCCCCCAGTTCTTCTTTTTAGTTAGAAGGACCTCCTGTGTTCATTAAAAACCATGGTACATTTGTGTATGCTGTTCTCACCCTTCTTTGGAAGCTCAGCTCTTTCACATAAAAACCCCTCTTCCAGACTGGCTGGGTCAGAGACGATATATCACATCACAGCCCAGAGATGCAGATGCCCACCAAAAAGGGGATTGAAGCTTTTCCCATCAACTTCATTCCACTAAAGACTCACAGGACAAAGCAGAGCTGTTTGTGCCAAGATACAGCAGGATAGGTAATACATGTTCCTCTCTGTGTTAGTATTGATGACTTTAAGGTTCTTCCTAGTTAAGAGGTATATACTATGGCATTTCTTAATTGTTTAAGGAATATCTCATACTTTAAGGGGATTGTGCTGATATGCTTCCTCTTATTTATATAATTTTGTAGAGGTGCAGAGAGTTATTGTCAGAACATAGCTCGTTCTATCTGTAGACCTTACAAAATCTACTGCCTACAATTTATCTACCGTCTTGTTTTCTTATCAAAAAGCCAAAACTGAGTCTGTTCTTCCCTTTAATAACCTTCCAGGAGCACAGTGATAACTGCTACTTTTTAACAGAAGTCTTTTGCAGACCAGTATAGAACAGGAGAACGTTTATCAGAAAGTAGTGATACTTGAGCATATTGATAGAAAGAAAACAGAGAGGAACAAAGCAAAACAGTCATGAGCTAACATCTGTACCTCTTTTATTCTGTATGATTATTATATTCATCGTGGCTACACTTAGTGAATGAAGATTTGGGAAGCGTTGTTTACAAGTGCATTGGTGGCTAAAAAGGCCGATATGAGATAGGCACGTCCAGTTGAAAAAGGCACAGCAGAAACCATACCTCAGAAATGTAAAGATATTCCTTGGCCCATCTTCTGTTAAAATTTTCAGCCTGTCTAGATATATACAGGGATTTTTTTTTTAATACGGTACCTATTGTTTCTTTTTCACAGTTATCCTCTAATACTAGGAAATCAGAAGCCCCAGACACAGAGCAGGTAAACATGAAACCCATCACTAATCCAAGGGATTTCAATTTGAAAAAGAAATTGTGTTATTTCACAGTAGGGGAAAGGGACACAAGCTCCTTTGTCTGCAGCCTGTGACAGAGCTTTCCCAGCTGGGCAGTGGGGCTGCTCAGCCTTCACCTGCTTGCCTGGCCCTGACACACACAGGAAGGAGGAGAGAGAAACCCCAAAGAGATGCAGCTTCTCACGTTGCAAGTTAGGGGCTCCTCTCCAAGCTTGTCATATGGCAAAAGTGGATGCAGGAACCAGTTATTGCTCAGGGTGAGTGTACACCTTCTATTTCCCACCCACAAAACCTTGTGCCAGGTAGTTGCCGGCAAGAAACCAAGCAGAAGCAAGACCTGCAGATGACACTAAACCAGCTCTCAAATCATACGGGTTACAAAAAATTTCCAGGAGAGGGGGAGTTATTATTGCATTTCTTCTCTTATTGCACAATACTGGTTTTTCAGCCACTAGGTATTCAGTGACAGATCTCTACTTAGGTAGTCAGTGACAAAAGGTCAGTTGGGGGTCACATCATCTTTTCCCATGAAAAATGCTGACTGTTTGCTGTTGGTATTTTGACAAATTTAGACCTGTGTGGCTTTTCCAAAAAAAACCAAAATATTTTGTCTAGTCCAGTTTTTCAAGCATGCAATAAGTATGGCTCTCCAGTTTCATCTTAGAAGCTCACATTGTTTGCAGAAAAAGGAAAAAGCAAAATTAACTATATTTTGCTTGTCTGACTTTAGTGAGTGTAAAAATGTAAGTCACCAAAAAAAAAGCAGAAATGGTTTTGAAAGCTTTTGTAAGTACACTGTAAGAAAATTCTAGGTTCATTGCAAAAGAACTAATCATTTTCTGCTTAAAATTATGCATTTGATAATTGTGCAAAGCATATTTCCAAATAAATTTAAAAACCCTATTGTAATTTTAAAAAGCAGACAAAAACCAAACAAATGCAAACAAAAAAAAAAAGGAAAGTAGAAGGTACAAGACTGGCTTTAGTACGTTCTGTTACTTGTTTTAACAAAAATGTGATTTCCTCCTATTCTTTTCACTGAAAATCAGACATCAAAAGCAAACCAAACAGTAGAGATGTTCAATCTATCAATCTAAATTGGCCCAGTACTGGTAAAATTGCATGAGGAAGAAATATACAGTATGTTAGTTCTGCTGTTGAGAAAATACAGTTCAAGTAGTCTGTACTACCATATGACACACAGTGGCTCCCTTTCTGTGCGATATAATTAGGAAACAAGATGTAGCATCTGATGGAGTCATGCCTTTGAAGAACATGACAACTTTTGAATAAATAAGAAGGAAGATGTGAAAGTTATTGTGTAGCCTCCTTCTCACTTTTTTTGAGGAGAAAAAAAGTACTTTGTTTTAAATGTATATAATTCGTTTTATTTTTTTCAGCTGGGACATTTTTCAAATAATTTTTTAAAATAAATTTTTTAAATAAATATTTGAGATATTTGAGTGTTTTATTTGTTTTATTTCTAATTTTTTATATACAATGTAAATAAGGTTGTATACATGCACATTTCTGTTTGTAAAACATAATAGTCTGTACTAAAAACTTACATGGCTTTAACATTACAATTCAGAAATGCTACTTAAACAGAACAATCTAACATTCTTCTTCTTTTTTTTTTTTTTACACAATAAGATTTCAGGAAAATATACTAAAACATTTTGAATTCCAACAGACAAGTATTTGCTCAATTGAAAGTGGTTCAATTAAGGCATCTAGCCAGCTCTGCAGACAACCATATATTATGTATGGTTTGAAGAGGAAGTAACTAAGCAATATATTCTGGACTTTACTTCCTTATTTATTCATATCATCATTACTGGAGCAGGTTCTTGTCTGTTGTAATTCACTGTATCTGGTTCTTATGCAATAATGGCAATTTATATCATATAAGAACTGAGCTGAGATAGATTCTGCTTATCAAATTTTATGTAGCTTGAATTAGCTTAAAATTCAATGCACTCTTACATTGCTACTGAAACTTTGCACACTTACCTTTCAGAAAAGTTTTCAGAAGTGCGGGGTGTACAAAAAAACCTCCAAAATTTGCATACATCAGTTTTAGAGAGGACAAGGCAAAATTGTTCTTGTAATTATGGGAAATCCCCTGTTAACATGTTAATCTTCTGAGTGAACAGTCAAATCTGAGGCAATGTCAAGAAAATATTGGGCAATATGACTAAACTATCCTCCCAATTAAGTTTTCCAGTTATTGGCCAGAAAATTTCTGTATTTTTCCTTGTACAGGAAACTGGAGTACCTAGAAACAGATTTTGAAACTTAATCATCCATATTGCTATTTCCTATTCTCAAAAAGATCTGAAATTTAAGTTTTTAAAGCACTGAATTAAAAACACTATTAATCACTGTATTTTTCTGATGTGAAATTTCCAAGTTGCACTATAAATTAGTGTGCATGCATAGTGAAAGTATGCAATTGTCAAAGGTTAGTCAACTGATAGTCATTTAATAAATAACTGATATGCAGTTATTGGAGATAATTCAACACATAATCATAGTATATCTACAATATTTTATGCAGATCATACATACTTTTAACACTGAAATTTTTTTACAAAATTTGCTTTCAAATAGCATGTAACATAAGTGATATGAGAAAAATCAGAAAAGATTTTTTTCTTTCTGAGCTCTAATTCCTTAATATATCATATATTAAATTTAAGATTAAACATACTCTAAAATATGGTATGTTTAGAAAATTTTAGGACACTGTTCTAAATATGTTTTTTAAAACTTTTTGTTAAAAACAAAACAAAACAAAACAAAACAAAGCAAACATTTTCTAAAGAAAACCAAGGATCTAGCATAAGCAATATGAGTAAATCCTAATTTGGTTCTACAGCTGCTGCTTACTCCAAACTCCACTTTGAAATAAATGCTACTCATTTAAACATACTGTTAAAAATGAACCTCACCTCTAAAATAAAGACTATAAGATGCTGACTGTACAAAGACTGTAAGATACAGAGGACTCGACCTTTAGATGAGGTACTTGAAGTCCTTTCCTGTTCTATGGAATGTTACTTGCAGCACTACTTGCAGGATAAAATATGATTCAATCCTGTACATCCTCGCTCTTCTGTTCTTAGACATGGGTCTTATTGTTTCCTCATAAAACCTTGAAGGCATGCTATGCAGTTGAAAGTTACACTCTGGGAGAAGCAGTTTACAAGAGCAAGAACCTCTAGTCTAAGGAAGGCTTGCAAAGCAGTACCCTATCACTGTGAAAAAGCACAGTATATGGTCTGGTCTTTGTGAGACAGTAAAATCTCTTCATTTTCCCTCTTTATTTGGGAAGAACAGTCTAGTTTGCACTGCTCTACATTCCATAAGCATGATGACTAAGTCTCAGCTCTACTGACATATATTATGGAGCCCATAGAGGAAAATAAGGCTCAGTTTATTCTTAGACATAAACCCCAATTAGAAAAACAATCCTAGCTCTATAAATTATCAGGAGTTTGTTTCAAACACTGAGTCTGCCCAAGTTATCACAATTGTTGGGAAAGTACAGATCCAAAAAGAGATAACACAGTCCAGTGTCTTTGTTGAAGTGAATCTTATCATAATGATCTTTTCTATTCAGTCACTCCCCTAAACTCAACAGGATCTTTTATGTAATTTTCTAACACCTTCTGCATTGTGCAGATTTTATAAAGTCACATACATGTCATCATTCATTAAAATATGGAAGCCAGCAAAAGAAGCTATAGTGTTGGATGCTGGTATCAGGCAGGTAATCTGAGCTGCTTTGAGGTCACTATTTTCAGCCATTCCTGAAAAAGTGAAGACTTTTTCCAAAGGCCCCTGTTTGCCACTGTTCTTTTCATCTTCTTGTTGGCTTTCTGCCTCAGTGATGCACTCTGGCTCTTCATATTCTAGCTTGGTTTGAAGCATCACATGATCAGTTTTGTCTAACCATTCCTAGGAAAATTAAAATATTGGTGTTGGCAGAGATGAGATATCAATCAAAAGAAACCTGGTTGTAAGACACTGATTTTCCTTTCATAGTGGTATCTTTCCAGGATAAGCCACAACGGAGAAGATGAAGAGGAAGCAATATAGACAAGCAGGACATCAGATAGTAGGATGGAAGAAAGACAGAATGGAAATAAAACAGGCAGAACTGCATACAAATTCCACTTAATCTCAAGACCACATTAAATAGATATTTGTATTTAGTAAGGGCCTTTCGAAAATCTGAATGTGTAAAATATCTGGTGCTACCTCCTTGACAGACTTATGCATTCTTTGACCCAAGCCCTGACTTAATCTAAATTAAGACTGAGTTTACATGGAGATTTAGGCAGCATAGCATATCTGTATTAAAGCCTCAGTATTAATTTGAATCTGTACCTTTCTTTTTCAGTTTTAGTTTAAAGATACCATATACAAAAAGTTTTCAGCTTGTTATGGAAAAATCATTACTGCTCTTTGATATTGTCATTGGGTTTGTCAATGTAGATATTTGACCTGTTTTCCCTCAGAGAAAAGGTAGTAGTAATTAAGATAAACACTAAAACAGCTAATACAGAAAACTACATCACATAGGTGATGTCAGGGACTCATGAGAAACATTAAGAAAGCAAAACCAAAAACTGTAATCTATTCATCTGTTAGCCATTCTATTTCTAATAATTTGGTGACTATGCACCTCTATGGCTAAGAAAGGATGCTTCCTACTGTGACTGATGCCTCCAAAAGCATGAAGTGCCACCACCGGGTCAGCACTCACTGGCTCAGCCATCACTCTGTCAGCACTTCACATATATAAAGGGTAAGACCAGGCTGAAGCAAACTCCCTGACATATCATGTGCAGGAATGGATGCAAACACCACAATGTCATCACAGTGGATATTGTGCCTCCGGACACCTGTAAATTCTTCTCCAGCAGATTCTGTCTTTTATAACAAATGTCTTTTCACGGTGCCAAAGCAGCACTACATTGATTATACGAGTCCTGGTATTTGCTCTGTGAATCCTCTTGGTGATACTGCTCGAGGGGAAGGACTTTAGGGCTTTTGTCTTGGGTCAGAGTGCTTGTGCCTGTGACAGGGCAAAAATCGGTAGCTACTTTTAAATTATTCTCAACACTGTAGAGTTTACAGTCCTGCTAAGAAGGTGATGCTTACCTGGAGGTTTCCATTATGATCATTTAATAGATCAACAAATATGTATTTTGGATCTGGTATAGCAGGCATGACTGACATCTGAAGCCTGCAAAAAGTAAAGAAAATATAAATTGATGTTTCATTATAACATAGCCATTCATACAAAAATCCACTTCAGTGCAGTTCTGTACCCACAAATATATTTTACATGAGAGTACTCTAGTCTCAATTTCTTTTAAATGTGTTCTAAAGTAAAAAAAGCAGTTACAACAGTATGATAACACCATGAGGCTAAAGGTACTTTTTCTAATAAATTTTTGACCCAACCCCACTCTTGTAAAATCTGGACTTAATACAAACTTCCAGCTAGTCAGCAAGTGCCATTCTGCTCTATGCACTAGACAGGGAAGATGGTGCAGCAACCAGTTGTATTGGCTGACTCAGAGAACACCGATGTAAATTTGAAACACAGAAGCATAGGAGAAAAAATGCAATTTAAGATCTAAAAGGTGATCAGAGTCCCAAATATTTTCATCTCTGAAAATACTGCATATTTAGCCTTTTTTTCCCCCTAAAAAAGCCAAAATCTGAGGGTTTCACAAGTATCATTTGTTGTTTGGTAGTTGTTTTTTTTTTTTTAATTGCAAATTCTAAACATGAACAGCATCATTCAGTTGCAAATCCAAATATTGATATTGTCTCAGTAAAGTTAAATGCACTCAAGCTTACTTTATCCTTCTGCAAACAGACATTGAGTTTGATGAAGATTGATGAAAGAATGTCTTTTCAGAAGAAGTAACTAAACCAACTGACTTCTCAGAGTTTAACTATATTTCTAAAAAAGTAGAAAAGTATTTAAGTGGAAGAGACAGAATTATAACCTGAAATATTGTCTTTTACCAGAATTGTTTTGGTTTTGAAAATGAAAGGCCTTGGTGTTTGGAAGGCCAGGATGCATTATTCCTCAAGGAGTAATTAAGCTACTGACTTTTACATCTCCACAATGACTTCATTTATCCAATAGGAATTTTGATTGCTAAGACTTGATCCTGAATGATAGCTAGTTAGTTAGTAGTAACCAACAAAACCATATTTACCTCTGCCGTTTACACAGAAGAATCAGGAGGATAATCATCATCAGAAGTACTGCCAGCAAACAACTTAAAACAATTACTGTGTTTGACTGAGATGTTCTATCATCATCACATGAATCTAAGAATAATCACAAAAACAGTATGTCAAAAAATTGTTTTTTGCTTTAACAATAAATGATCCTAATCATGCTAGAATGTTAATTTTTCTTTAAAGAGAAGAAAAAAACACAGAAAATTTTTAAGAACAAATAAAAGAAGTTTACTTGTTCAATTGATACTGAAAAGAAAACCTATACTCCACCAAACCTTTCAACAAAAGAAAACTGTGCTTTTATTTATCTAAATTGACCTGGACAGGACGAAGGAGTGGGCTTATAGGAAGGGTAGATGCATTATGAATGAACCAAGTATTTCTTCTCATCTTCATCATACTGCATTGACAGCGATAAAGCAACTTTGTGCTAAGATCTGTATTGCATACATCTACTTATGATCACTAAAGCTGCAAATGCTATTTTACATGAAACCTGAATGTCTCATCTCCCAACAGAAACCAAACAAACAACTCCAGCAAACAAAGCGCCAGCAAACCATAAGAGCTAATACCCAGAAAGTTACTAGTGGCAGGACAACATCTAATATGCAGGTACCAAAAAAAAAAAAATGCATTTGTGCATTTTTCTACATGCCAAGTATTCTACTTGAATCTTTTGCAATGCAACCTCAAAACTCTGCCTCCTACTATTAACCTTCTGGTCTCCACATAAATACTCTAAAAACTAAGTGATTATTCATATAGAAGCAACTGCTTAGCCTGTTCCATCTGCCTGCCCTGCTCAGCTTGCCAGGAAGCCACAAGTCAGGTTGTGACCCCTAAGTAAGGTTTCCAGAGTTTATGAAATTTCTTGAGCCCATCTTTGTCCGTGGCTTGCTCTGATGTTAGATTTAGAGTCAATAATAACTTGCCCCAGTGAAGGGGCAAGTGTCAATGTCACTTCTGATCCAGGGGCACCCAGAGTCCCTGAACCATCAGTCTGTCTCCTCTGTGCTTTCCTTCCTTGCAGCCTCTGGTCAAATGGTTCAGGTAGGGTTGATATGTGGTCACCTCTCAGAGGTGCATAGGTAGACATGGTCCTCTGTGTTTCCTCGGGGGTAATTGCCAGACACATCTGAGGACATGCTTGAAGCCTCACAATTTGCATGGTGGAGGTCAGCACTGTAGCCACTACTGCACAGGGTACACATACCAATGCTCCTGGATTTCATCCCAGCTTTGCATATATAGATTTTCCTCAAGTGATCTAATAGCCCATTGCATTTTAGAGAACTCAGATCTTGGTACACTGGACATCTGAGTGTCTCATAATTGTGATAAAGGCTAGTAGGTAGCATTTTTTACCAGCTGATATAATACAAATGTGTTAGCACGGTCTTTCCTTTACTACAGTAAATCTGGGGTTTAGTTTTGGTAGTCAGTAGAAAAACTCTTTCATCAAAGATCTAATTGAAATCAATCACACTCAGATGTATCTGTCTAGTGGGAAAGCAGTTCTCATACTGGCTTTACTTCCATTTATTCTCTTTTTCCCCATCATCCCTGTTTTGATCCATCCAGCACCTATGAACATCAGACTTCTGTGACCTCTGGTCCAGTAGTCCAACTGGATATACTTTCAAAATAAACTGCATTCAAAAATGGGGCATCAAGGATTTTCTTAGGGTTCAGGTTTGTTGTCCAAATATCCTATGAGGGCACCCCCACAACACCCACATTCACAGAACCCCCATGTATCACATCACTGTTACTGAGGGACCCTAGACATTCTTGTAACACAAATAATAAGACTATTCTTAACTTTGCTGATTATGACATAAATTGATTGCTTTATGGGCCATCAGGAACAAAAGGGACAGAGTTAAACATGGGCATTTAGATATCCACATGAACTTTCTTTGATAACAGAAGATGGAGCACAATAGTGCAACATTCATTCGCTGTGTGTTCCTAGCATCTTTTGCAGTCTTTCCTTCCCCTTTTGCAGTTAGACTATATATATATATGTGTGTGTACATATATGTGTATACACACACACACACACACACACACACACATATATATATATATAAGTTGTTACCTAATAACGTGCCATTCATCCAGAATGTTTCTGCTTCCCAGTCACTGCTGTAATTAACTACGTTGCAGTGGGGTACTAGCCTCTTCAGTCTGACCCGGAAAGAATAGCATTTCCTTGAATCAAAGCCTTGATCTCCAACACGGCAACATCTGGAAGTTCTGGACTGAGAAGGAAGGTGTATTGTTGTTAATTCTGATTTTCAAGGCAGTGCTTCAGAATGCTACATTCAGTCATGGCCACAACGCAAGGGATAAACCAACCCAAAACCTCAGAACGGAATGTTGACTTCTCTGCATTTCAAGGAATTCTGTTTCTTGATTAACTTTTTACTATACGTATCTATTCCACTTTGTATGATATTGAGTTGAAAGTCAGAACAACCATTACGTCATGCACTGTGTTACATCTGCATTTTTACAAAATACAAAGAAACTTCGATCCACAAAATATTTCAAGTTATATTTGAAAATTGAAAGATTTAAGTTGATGAAATAATATTTTGAAATACTTAGCAGCTAATTTTAAAATAAATAAAAATCCCATGTAATTTTGGTTTTTCACACTATTTCATTGTTTTTCTTATTTTTCTCTCTTTTCTCTACTCTGCTTTCTTCTTTTATCTTTCCATACTCTTTTATTCTGAATGTGAGACCTTTCCCATAGATTGTCCTTAGCTCTTTGGGTAGCAACTGGATATAACTCATTAAGTAAATTATTTCTGGCATTGCAGGAATCCAGGATCCTAAAAATCTAGATGTTTTCTGCTACCAGCCTTATTTGAAAATATAGGACAGGAGAACAATTTGAAAACAACTCTATTTCACATTCTATGGAGATGCTATTCCAGCTCCTTCCAATGTTGATTAAAAACGGGGCATTCAACTCACTTGCCACTCTCTGTCAAACGTGCTTTTGTATTGAAGCTCAAGTCTCAAGCACTTCACAGCTCTCTCTGGTTTATTACAGCTCACAGTAACTGTGTCTTCTTTCCAGAAGAAGGTCACATTTTCTGGTGGATTGGGCTTTACTAAGAAGAATAGAAACAAATTTTGCTATAAACTCTGAAAAAGAAGCACCTCTCACTTAAAATTATTGTTGTTCCTTCCTTGTCTCGGTTTCCCTGAATAGCAATTGGAGAAGGTGGGCTTTCTTCTTGTTGGATTTGCTTTTGTAGCTGATCTTCCTGTTAACCATCAGAGTGGAGCCTGGCACCAAAACATTGCTCACCATTCGAGGTGCCACATTAAAGGTGGTTACTATCTCATGTCAGGAACCTATTGCAAGTGCTTAAGAAAGGACTCCAGTCTCCTCATACTCCCTGTAATTTAGAGAAAGAAAAAGGTTTCTTCATTGGAAACAAAGTGATAAATTCGGTATCATAAAGACTCCAAGACACACCTGTGCAGCTGCTGGAGGCTCTGTGGGGTATGGTGGGGCATCTGCAAAAAGCACTGGCTTCCTACCTGTGCACAACTGAATCTACCCATCAGTCTTTTCAGGTGGTTGGAAGACAATGCCATGGTTTGAACTACACAGATGGTTAATCTTTAGTAGTGGGAAATGAAGCATTGAGAAGATTGTTACCTGCTTTCTCAGTCTTAGTTCCCTTTTTGTATTATGAAAATGCTGTCCTCCTAATTTAAATACTTTAGTCTGTTTTTTTCTTTGTTACCTAACCCTTTTGAAATTCATTTTATTATCAGCGGGTGTTTAATAGCCAAAATTTGAGGATCAGTCTGCAGTTTTCCAAAATTTAGTAGATATTGTTAGAATTATGACATACAAAAGTATTCTCAAAATTCAATGTCTTGATAGATTTTTGTTTAATCTCTTTTGCTGAAACATTATATTCAATTTGGAATATTTTTTTTTTCCACATAATTCTCCATTGTATATTTTCCACTAGATTTGTATTAGGAAAAAATCCTTCCACTTTAAATGCTGTAAATATGTGAAATTCCAGAAGATTTTGATAAACTAATCTCACACTAGACATGAAATATGTATTTGGGGGTAGGAAAGATTTAACAGAAAGAGGAATATCATCTCTCTGCTAGTAGTAGGATGTCCTTTTTACTCAGTACCAGAGCCACTCAACGAATTTCTGTTGATATCTGATGATGGTTTTGTGACAGCAGCTTTGATAAGAAGTAGTTTGCTGCCTCATATTGCATGGAAGATGACAAAATAACAGAAGGTTGAAAATATGAGAAAGATCATAATTCTAACAGTCAGCACTAAGACAAAAAAACTATGAACTTTTATTAATTTTCCCAATGCGTTTACCGAGAAGGCCTGCACTAGACAAAGTACACATACTCTTTTTTTTTGTATTTTTTTTCTGATTTTGAAATTGTATTTTGTGACAAATCTGAATGTCCTGTGCTATCTCACTTAGCTTCAGCTACACACTGTAACTACTGGTGACAGCAAGGGAAAAAACTCAGCATGAAATAAGTATAGTTCAGTTTTAACACACACACAAATAACATTTTATCTGGTAATGTAAGTGATTTATTCTCAAACTCAGACAGCTGGAGAATCAGTGAGGGTACTGGGATTACCAAAGTAGTTGTGACTTTACATACTTACTGTAAAAATCAGATTTTAGTTTTTTAGAAAAAAGCTCTTCACTTCCGTTGCTGTTCCTAATAGAGATGGCAAGGGTGGGTCCTTCTGTCTTAAAAAGACACCCAAAATTATAATCTTGATCCAATAAATACGTGGGACACGGCTTCCAAACTTTGTACTTGCCTTCATCAAATCTATAAATGAAATAGTATTGGTAAATGGAAAACTTACCAATTAGCACCTGTCAATTCAATTAATTTTTGTTACTGTTATTAATTTTTCTTCCTTCTTTTTTTTTTTCCCCAAACATTCCTACCAAGGGAAATCTGAGCATGGAATTTCTTGAAATGACAGATTTCACAGCGGTGTGAGGGAATTCATCACTCAAAACTTATTGAAATTCTAGCCCTAGGCTTTGATGCAGTCTGAAATAATCAAGTTTCCTTCATGCTGTTGTTTTCTAATAAGAGAATTACTTGCTCAAACAGATACTTTTGTGATTCTGTTTCCAAAAATGTACTGCAAAAAGTTCTTTCACATATACTACCCAATCAGAAAAGATCAAACATTATGACTGACTTTAACCAAAATATTAAAATTCTGTTAGCCATTAATTATGTCAGTTAATAAAGAAAATATACACATATATGTGGAAAACCCACTTTCAATACTGTAATTAGCATTAGCATTTAGCACAATGGCAGAAGAGAGACAAATCTTTCACATAATATCTGTGGTGGCAGGTTACTCACCAGGCTTATTGATTTGTACACTTCTGTAACAGTTTGGGAATATAAACAGGTTTCATGTTGAATATTAACAAATGTTAAAATCCTTTTCAGTTCACAGAAGACTCAAATAGACTTAGATATTTCAGCCTTCCAAAGCAAACCCTTAAAAAGAGAAGAATAGGCATTGACAATACTCACGTGTAAGAAAATGACACATTCTCATTGAGAAAAAGCTCTCTTGCTGCCCATGTGATCTGCATCTTCTCATTATTGAAATTGATTATTTTGGTCTTGATGGTATCTTCCAAACCTGCCCAGGAAAATGACAGAGAATATGGTTTCAGGAGTAAGTATGGAAAGCACCCCTTGATGTTTATAGGCAACCAGTATTTCAAAGATATGTATGCAGTAGTCCCAGGTGATCATAAAATAAGAAGATATAATAACTTCTAAAATACAAGGAAACAGTAAAATAACCAAGAGAGATTGAAATTACAATTTCAAAATAGCAAAATGAAAGCCTGCACAGCAACACCAGGGAAAGATTTGGCCCCATGGTCCCTTGGCCCAAAGATGTATACTGGGCCACGTGTATGCAATGCCTATACAGGGCCTATACAGGGCATATATGCAGGGTCTATGCCTTAAGGCCAGCTTACCCCCATAATACCTACTAAGGAAAACTATTTGGGAACTAATGCTATATGGAACCTCTCTGTAAACTCTCAAAAGTTTGCTGTAAGAAATAAGGAACTGACACCATTGGTCCAAACCAGTCAAGAGTCACAGGAATCCGGAGCAGATCAGCACAAGTAAAGGTATTACAAATTTGATCTATGTGGTTCCAGCCAATTCCACCTTAAATACAAGCGTGATCATTTAATGTTTTTTGACTATACACAGATATTATTTCCTCTCGTGATATTATTTCCTCTCCTTGTTACAGTTCTTGCTAGGGAAACAGGTTTTTTAATTCCATGTCCATTAGGATTTCACCGAAGATAGAACCTGGTATTGAAGAAATGGAGAAACTAAGAAGGCAGAAGGATTAGAAATCCATTCTATACTAAGGAGGAGGACAGATTATTTATTTTGCATTCTAGAAAACGTGAAATCATATTTAATTTAATATGAAAAAGATAGAGAAAATTTATCTTGAATACCAACAAGAAAACACTTGAAGGAAAAAACTGCAGACTGCTGTCCCTAGCCATGAAGTGTCTATCGCTAAAAACCTTTGCTGGAATATTCCTGCCTAGGAGGAATATATCAGATTTTAGTTTTGATAGCTGTTTACACTTTATGCCACTCTGGACTTTTGAAGAGGTTTGTGGTGGAAAAATTTTAAATCGTTTCTTATGAGCTTTTCATCACATCCAGTTGTTCTGATTGTTTCATGGGAATCACACACAACTATTCTCAGGGTTGCTATCTTTTACTCCATAATCGATATTAAGAATGTGAGAAAGGCATGTGAGTTCAAGTAAGCATTTTGCCTATTTTTACGCCTATATCTCTATGTCTAGATATTTTATGACTACTCTAATTAAAGTTAGTCAGAACATTTTTGTATAGGTGTATTTGTGTTGTACTACATTGTTTTGTCAAAATTATTCAAGATGGTTATGACAGAAATACAGGAGATACTGGGTAGATGTAGCTGCAGGTTTCTGCTGTGTGATTCATGGAGCTCTGGTAAAAAGGATTCTGTTCTTATTCAAAAGAAAGACTTGAAACTAACTCCTCCAGCTCCTAACTAATACCTGCAGTCTTGTTCTGTATTGTTTTCTCAAACAGAAAATCTTGTGTATCAGTACTATTACAAACAGAGACAAAAACAGGAGTTAAGACCCTCAAAAGGTATAGTAAAATGGAGTTTATCCAGGCATTTCTACCTCTGTTACAACAGACTACCTACGTACCTCTTGTTTCCTAAGTTCTCAATCTCTTTGTAAGTCCACCTACAGGTCTAAGAGATGATTTTTTCTTTGACTAAAGCCACCAAGAAATATGATAGTGGAGTGTCTAACAGTGGATTCTTGGTCTGCAATTACACTAATACTTCTGAACTTTTATGGACTACATAGTTGTGCTCCGCAATATGCATAGTGTAACTGAAATCCATATGACTTCTTGGACATATTTTCTATAAAGGTAGATAAACTTATATTTAATATATATTTGAATGTATAATTACATGTTCTCCATCTCTAAGTAAAATTGACATTTTAAAACCAAATATAAATACAAATAATCTAAATCTAAATCTAAATCTAAATCTAAATATAAATATAAATATAAATGTTAGTGAATAGAGAATACTGTACTGTCCTGAGATAATTTTTATGAATTTAGACCAAATCCTTTCAATTCCCTCTAGAAGTAACAAAATATGTACTTTCTACTTTTTAATAATTAGTC
Organism: Corapipo altera; assembly: GCF_003945725.1. NCBI lineage: Eukaryota > Metazoa > Chordata > Aves > Passeriformes > Pipridae > Corapipo > Corapipo altera. Next base: position 34,308,268 of record NW_020884872.1, read on the forward strand.
TGATTGCAGATATTTTTGCTTTGAGAAAGAATTGCTAATGATCATTCTTCAATTATGAAAATAAACCCAGGAAGAGTACTTGCTTTCTTAGTCACATATTTTCAAGGATAATTAAATTCAAAATTAATTCCAATGCTGTTTCTATGTGTACAATAGTTTGGCATGATGACAGAAAGAAAAATTCTGTTTGTAGGGCAAGGTTTTGAAGAATTTTTTTAAATCAAAACCAAACAACATTCTTCAGTTCATTCTCAGAAGGTGGCTTAACATCTTTGCAAAGAGCCGTGCATACTCATCTTCCTGCACTTTGTGAAAATAATTGAAGTAGCCTATGTGCTGAACTGAGGGGAAGGCTGTCTCACCTACAGGACAGCAAAAAGAGTGGGTGTCTGAGAGTCCCATCTTGGGTGTAGCCAACTAATCTAAGATGTGCCAGGACTCTTACCAGATGAACAGTATCAGCTCCAAACCCTCACTTGGACTTGGGCAGCTCCACTGAAAAACACAGCAGTGAATTTTTCACTATTTGGAGAGTGAACTCAACAACCAGAGTTCATCCTATTGCTCTCCAGTTGTGAGGTTGCAGCTGTTGGCCCAGGATGTGAAAAATCATCTTGCATTGATTTCTAGTGGTCAGCAAATGGTGAAGGTTGGGTTTATATATAAGACTGGTCTCATGTTACTCAGTGGTGTCAAGCTGCTAGTATCTACTGTAGAGCTGCTAGCATCTGTAGACTGAAGGCAATTGTAAAGAAAAGAGACTACTTCACTGGTGAAAAGTAGGTGTTTGAAGACATCTAATATCAGTAAAGGTTTTGGGGGATCTTGTACAATTTGCTAAGAAAAGCAGCTCTAACCATGGAATCGTGGAATCATAGAATCTTCGTGTAGCCTGGATTGAAAGGGACCTTAAAGATCATTTAGCTTCAACCCCCCTGCCATGGACAGGGACACCTTCCACTAGACCAGGTTGCTGAGAGCTTCATCCAGCTCGACCTTAAACACTTGTAGGGATGGCACATCCACAACCTCTCTGGGCAACCTGTTCCAGTGCCTCATCCTCCTCATAATAAAGAATTTTTTCCTAATATCTAATCTTAACCTACTCTCTGTTATTTAAAGCCATTCCCCCTTGTCCTGTCACTACATGCCCTTGTAAAAAGTCTCTTTCCATCATAATCACTTTGAGGTATTCAGTCAATTTGGTCACAAGGGTTGTACAGACATAGAAAAAAGGAAGGAAGAGGGAAAAAGGAGTTTATAGCCTAAATACAAAATACCATTAACAGAAGAGAAGAAAGGAGAGAAAAAGATTGGGTTTGGTAACGAACATATTTTGGATGACAAAGAATATTGGTTTGGGTCCAGTCCTGCAGAGATTTATTCATGGACTTAACTTTATAATCTCTGAGTAGTCCACTTGACTTCAGCAGGATTAGTCAGTGTGCATCAGGTTAAAAACATATATAAATCTTTCTAGGATCAGAATATTTTTCTGCCAAAAATACCTACATATTATGAATTAAAATGTTGTGATTTTATAAATATAAACTCCAAAAACTGCACTTATTTATGCACTAAAATAGAAGGTAATGCAATATTAAATTTTTTAACAATAAATAGAATCAGTTAATTGAAATAAAGAGAAATTGTAATAAACTATCTGGTGATATATACATATTCTTTTCTGTGCTCTAGTTTTTAAGGACTTCATCAGAAATCAGTCTCAAAGTAATTAACTAGGTATGTAGGACAGAATCTTACCAATTTTTTATTGTTAAAGACTTTGTTTCTAGAGCTCTAGTCACAATTTTCTACTGTGTGCCCTAATTTCATGGGTTTTATAGCCTTTTCGAATGCAATATGGGTTGTGTTCTGTGTAAATTTACAGTAAATATTTACATGCATTGTTTTTTGCATTGTTTCAAATTATAGTGTGTAAATGTTGCATAATTCACATTTCAACAAGAAAAGGTGCATAGTCTAAGTGAGGTTTTTAAAGTCTGGATTAGATGGACACCAAATCCTCTCAGGTTATGTATGGATTTTCCTTCCGGTGATGTTTCCTTTTCAGTAACTATACACCTACACTTCTGCTGGCAAAATCATTCCTATCTCTGTTAAAGGAAAGAGAACAGAGGGGACTGTTTCGCTCCCTTTATTTGTTATGGAAATTTTATGAATTCAGCTGCAACATCATGGATCATTCTCAGCAAATGTACCAGATCTTCCACAGTAGTTGCAATTATTTAAGACCTTCTTCTAATTATCATCCTAGAGGCACAAAATACAGCAAAGCAACACATTTATAATTATTCTTTCTATTATGATAATGGATAGGTGAAAAGGTCAAAAATATTATAAATAAGGAATCACTGGGCTAAAAAATAGTGGCAGCAACTTTCTGTCTGAGCATGACCTGCTGGTCTAGTTGGTATGCAATATGTTGCAGTGCTGTAGGACACATACTGGTGCCCTGGAGCAAGAGCTTCAGAGAGAATTATCCAAGTCTACCTCTTCCATAAAACCAGACAGGGATTGGTAAGGTTATACACAAGACTTTAACCTCACTGGCACTGCTGGGTACCTAATTCGTCTCAGTACAGAGAAGCATGGAAAATACCATGGTGTTGTGTGGAGAAAGCACTTCTACAGGGGAAAAAAATTTCCTTAAGCATCAAATTATGCAGATGCAGCCATAAGCAAGGGTATGAGCAATTACATTCCACCTCCAAGCCACTTTTGAAAGTTTATTACTGAGAAAAAATACTATTGAAGGGAAACATGTAAAAAGGTTTAATGTCATGGAATAGATTAAAAAAAAAAAAGAAAAAAGAAAGGCAGAATGTCAATTTGCAAAGATAACAGAATGGAACATGCATGTATTGGAACAGTTGCAACCTCATTGATACATAACAAAGAAGAAAAACCACTTTTGATTTCCTTACACTGATGAAACCTGATAAGTAACCACATGTTGAACTTCCGCATATTACAGCACACTGTACAGAAACTACTGGAGAATAAGACCCAGATCTGAACCTATAGTCTTTATTTACTCTCAACACTAATGATCTATGAAGAACAGTTTCATTTTTTTAACAGGAACAAATTTAGGCAGAAGTGCAACTCATCGTGAACATGGCTGCTGAATTGAATGCACAGGACAGAGTCTGAATAGAAAATCTCTTTCCAAGAAGAGTAATAAGACAGAAAGGGAGAATTCTTTATATACATTTTGAGACATAATCTTAGAGTCCATCAAACTGAGTGGTTTGTTTCGGTTTTTTTTCCAGAAGATCGCTTACCTTTGCTAAGCATTATGAAACTTTGCATCATATAAGCATCACAACTGCAATTTTCAAACTGTGTTCCACAAAGCCCTGCCATCAGTACAGCATGGCTGTAGGTGATTACCATCTCAGGGCAGGGAAGTCACATCCCCTCACAGGACAGCTAGTGACTCGCAGGAGCAATTAACCCTGAAAAATCAGGTGGTGCAGTACTGTTGAAAATGGTACTTACTGTGCATATGGTGGAACAGAGAGCTGATTTATAGGTTGATGAGTTTATAACTTTAAAGCACTTCTTTTTCCTTATAAAATGAGTGACAGAGAATTTGCAATGAATTAAAAAGAGTGAAGATTAGATTATTGATTTATGTGTTGGGCTATATGTCAGACTCATGTAACGATCCATTTGCCTTTGGTAAGCTATAATTAGTGGCATTGTAGACAAATACATGAAGTAGAGATCTTATGTTAGGTAGTAAAATGACTGGTCTTTAATGTCTTTATCAATAATTATCTAATTATAACTGATAATTATCTAATAATACTTTTATCTTGATACTTTCTCAGGAATAAGATATTGTTGGTATTTTCCCATAGTGTTCATTCTTTAAGGGTACTAAGCATGGAAGTCTTACCTGGAGTGTGTTTTATCCAATGTTTGTTGAATGTGAAGGCTAATCTTTCCTGGATGAAATCTGCACTGTTATAATATATATCTTAGAAAGTAAGTAGTCATGCTTAAAGAACAAACGCAAGTTTAGTAAGATCTGCCTTCATTTTTAATTAGAAAACCTCCATAGAAATCTGCTATTATATTTTTTTTTCTTAAGAATCCACTTTCATTTCTGCTGGATATGAATTTTTTTTTGTTCATTGTTTTCATCAAAAAAGTACTGAATATTGTAACACATGAGGTAAAGTACACACAGAAATATTGCTGGCTAATATATCAATTTCTAAAATAAATATCTGGGGATTTAAACTTACCAGAAGATTGTGCTTGAGAAGCCACAAGGTTGCCCAGTGTGATGATCATTGAACATGCTTGAAAGATGAGTCCCATGGCTGTAGTGACACAACAGACTATGAACACATGAGTAATCATAATTTCTGGATTTACTGTTTGATCACTTTATACCAGAGGCTGGAAGGAACCGGAGGAAATGACTGCAGGAAATAAAAAGTTAACAGATATCTAGCTACAGATAGATCAGAAGCGCAGGACCTTCTTTGTACTATGTAACAAAACAAAACAAAAAACCCTATAAAAATTAATTCCTCAGAATATGAGTATTACTCTTGATATCTTTATCTTCTCAAAGCTGTATCAGTCAGAAGTGACCAAAGACCTGATCCAAACAAGGACCAGGTTGCTGTGCATAGTTATGACTGCATAGAATAACAGAATCAATCACAGAATCACAGAATGGGTCTAGAGTGTTGGAAGGGACCACAGTGGAGCATCTGGTCCAATCTCCCTGCTCAAGCAGGGTCATCCTAGAGCACACGGCTCAGGATTCCATCCAGAGGGTTCTTGAATATCTCCAGTGAGGGTGACTCCAAACCTCTCTGAGCAATCTGTTCCAGTGCTCAGTCACCTGCACAGTAAAGATATTTTTCCCTTGGACTACATTTTGCTTCCAGTGTCTCAAGTAGGGAGGGAGAGTAGAAGCTTTGTCAGCAACACATGGTACTAGGTAGGAAGCTGAATCATGGCTGCGAATACACCCAGAATTGCTGTCAGGATTTCTTTCTAGGCTTGTTTTCATTCCTCACAGAGCTTTTCCTAAAATGTTTACCGTCCTTTTTAATCCAACAGTACTGTTTGTCAGATGAGACCCTTTTCAGCTTTTCGCATATTCAAAGTCTCCAGCTAGGTAATGTGATATGAGTTTTGTATCTGGCTATTAATTTTTCTTTGGTTGGCTACTTTCACTGTCTTATCCATTGCTTGTCCCAGGAAGACCCACTCAAATCTCAGTCATTCTTGGAAACCCCAGCACGACTGTCTGACATACATACAGCATTCTGTTAACTGTCTAGCCTGCTCTTTGATCAAGTTCCTCCAGGGAGGCATTAATTCCTGGAACTAGAATAACAAGCAACACAAGAGTGAAATTCTAAACTAGGTCAGAGGTGATAGATAATGGAAAGCTGAAATTGCTCACAGTTTCCACAGTCAGTATCACAAAAGCCAGTGAGATACACAAACAAGGGCAAAGATCCCAAATCCTTTGGTTCCCCAGGACATGGCAACTCCCATATGTCCCTGTTTAGGTTAAAAACGCATTTTCCTTCCAAAAAATGTATCTCGTCTTTCCTTACAGAACACATGAGTGTGATGGAGCTGAATTTGTCCCTGTCTGCTTTTCATACAGATAAAATACCCTGGACTACAGACTTCCTAAGGCAGTCTATTATTTGGAGGAAACGGGTGTGGAAAAATAATATAAAAAAGAAAAGATATCTAAAATACCCTCTGGACTATAATTATTCTGATTTTGAGACACTTCCTCTAAAGTAAGGCCTAATTCTTAAGTGAAAACAGTGTGTTTTCACTCACCATTTCCTTCTACCAATTATTTTGGGACCAGAAGTAATCATTCCTCCCACCAGTTTCAACTTCTTTTTCAGATACTGAGGGCCTCTTGAAGTCAAACAAAATTTCTCTTTTTATGACTTTTGAACCCAAACCTAGGGCTGAAGTCTTGGGGAATAAAAAAAAAAAAGCAACATCTGGGTCAAAAAAACTGCTTGCATAAAGCTGATGCACTGTCAAACTATTTTTGATACTGCGGAGAGAAACATTAGATTTGGCACTTGAGGGACAGAGGGCCTAGGAACTTCCCACCTCCCCCCCATGCAGGCAGACACTGGCCCAGCCACCTGCCTCAGGTTCTGCTTACTGAAAGCCATCTCTAATTACCTGGTTTGATTTTTTTCGTGAGCCCAGTCCATGAACTGGAAAGCTGCCTGTGAGCCACGGGATCTGTTCTTTCCCAGGACTTTTTCTGCCTGCCTGCCTACAGGAGTGTGGTTGATTAGCTTGCCCATATCCTGTTGGTCATTGCTCCCAAGAGGACAAGGACAGAACACTGTCACAATGTATCCCCTCTTCAAGGCTCACACACAGTGCAATGTTGGCATGTTTGGTCTGAGCAAACAAGATCCATCCTGATAGTGCAACTTCATGTGGGAACAGGGAAAGCAAAGGGTGATGGTGAGCTGAAAATCAGCAGCCAGGGCTTCTGATGATAACTGCCAGCAGAGAAAATTCTTAGCAAGGCACACAGATGATGAGGACAATGTAAGTAATGCAAGTGAATTAAAAGAAGCCCTTTTGACTTCATTTTGCATCAAAACCGCACAAACAGCCCTTGGCCCTCTGCCAGCTCCTCCACCCATAGCAGCAGCTCTTGGGTGGCTGCACTTGCCAGCTGCAACCTCCAGCACCCTCACTGACTTTCCTCAGCTTCCTTCCTCTCTTTTTATTTCCCTTTCTATTATTTCATTGGTGTGTTAAATGGGTCTTTGATCACTGCATAGTTCAGCAACGCAAATTGTCTCAGTTTACTTTTTTCTTCACTTAGAACCAAAACAATTAATAGCCTGTGAGTAACTTTCATTTAGTGTTGCTTACTTACTCATGGCCTTGGTAACAGACTCTATATAAAGCCCCACAAAATAACAGGGATTACGCCTTTTTTTGCAGCAATGATCCCTTGTAATTTTTAGCATTAACAGGGAACAATTTCAGTGTGCTTTGAATGAGTGGGATAAAGGGAAGAGTGACCAATTTATCTAAAATAGTGAGTCTCATCACCCCCTGACAAATCAGTTGAGTTAACTTGAGACAGTGCAGCCCACTGTTGTGACAGAACAACCTGATTCTGTGTTTTAACTAGCTACAAAGTTTATGTGTAAAGATCTCTACTGTACTCTCTGGACCCTTCTTCTACGCATGGGAAAAGCTATGGGGAGTATTTCTCAAGCACCTCTGGCATTTTTAAATTCACATTCTTGTTCAATCACTTTAAAAAGTGTCACTTGCTGGTCTTTCCTTTTATCATCATGGTTTGGCCTTTCCTAGAGTTTTTTATGAATAACAGGAAAACAATGAAGGAAAAAAAAACAAGGAAAGATGGCAGGTGACCTGCATGGATGGTCAAGGAGCTCCTATTAGAAATCAGATATGAAAAGGAAGAACACAAGAGGCAGCATCTGGTTGACCTTGTAGGGACAGGGTTAGGAAAGTCAAGGCCAACATGGAGGTGAGCCTGTTAAGGGATGTGAAAGGCAACAAGAAAGGATCCACAAGTATCTAAAACAGTAAAACTAAGGAAGACATGGATCTGCTGCTGAATGAGGTAGGGAACTTGATGACACAAACGGTACAGAAAATGCTGAGGTACCCAGTGCCTTCTATGCTTCAGTCTTTACTAACAAGACCAACCTAGGCTTTCACACCAGTGGAAAATTCTGGAGCCAAGAACACTCAACCTTAAGAGACAAACACCAGGTTAGTGAGCATTTTATCAAACTCCATGTCCCTTAAGGTTACGTAAAATTAGGAACCTCAAGATTTAATGATATACAATAATAATAAATAAAATACATAAGTACACTATTACAGTCCTGTAATGTTATGAAAGATTAGAGGGTAAAAATAACTTCTGTGACTTTCAGTTACTCTCCTTGGAAGAAGCCTGCTGCTTCCATCTCCCATATTTTGACTTATTTTTGAAATTTCCAATCCTCTGGCACTTTCCTTTGCAAAATACCCAACACAGCCTTGTTCGTTCCTGGTAAAAGGCAGGACTTCTGTCATCCAGGAACAATCTTGCATTGTAGGCAAAGGGCTTTATTCCCATATCCTAAAATGATAAAGAAGCTGAGAGGAATGCAACCTGAAAGGACCGTGAACATATGTACGGGAAAAAGGTGTGACTTATTAAAGAATACATAAGCAATAATAGGAAATTATGGTACATTGCATGGGAGAAGAGAAGATGTAAATATTCCTTTAGGAATTAATTTCTAGAAGAAAACATGTTTTACTAAGGTGAGTACATCCTTCTGCCTATGTATCTTCCTCTCTATTTAAAAAAAAAAAATAAAGCAGGGGAGACAATAAGAATCCTCAAATTAGTTAATGGTGTTTCCATTGCTAAAAAGAAAGAACAAGTAATGGAGCCAATACAAACCCAGTAATCTTTCCTTATCCCACCATAAACCTATTTCATCCCATGTATCTCACTTCTTCCCAAGCCTTCACCTACTGAGTGCAGGGGGTACAAGACCACATCAGGAATAAGTCAGGTTATTACTTAATCTTTCAGTGTTTGAACTGCTTTGGAATATATTCAACAAAACATGCAAGGCAAAGTGGTAAAACACCTCTTAGAAATCACAGCACAAATAGAGAAGATTTGGTGGTTAAATAACCATTTCAAGACTGGATCATAAGTTACTCAACGGTTGGGGCTGCTTTCCCAAAATTCTGGCCTGCCTTTCAAGTCATGAGAGAAAGAGCATTGTTTCTAAAATGAAACTTTCATGTCCCACACATAAGGAAACTCTACACTGACCAATTTATTGCAGAGGTTCATGGCTATCACTGTTGTCATTTCAGCTTCTGGAGCCCATAATGGCATTTAGTTCTCATTTAGCAAGTTCATGTGAAACTTAACTTCAGTGGAAGTTGTTAGAAAGTGTAAGAGAGAGAAAGAATAAGATTTGATCTTGATTTGCTTCTGTGTTTGCTGAGTATAGATACTTGTCCCCAAGGGTGACGTGAGGGGTGAGCCTGCAAAGGAAACAGGTGAAAGCCAACAAGGTTTTGGCTGCAACATGTGGATTATCTCTAGGGCACAAAGACAGGGTACCAAGCAGACACTGATTTAATGTTGGTGTTCTTGTAAGGTGTTGAAGACTCCTGCACATACTGGTGAGTCTCAAACAGTCAGGAAACTCCGTGAAGCACACCCTGGGATTTCCAGCCAACTTCCCTCCCCCTCCTCCCCTGACTGCTGCAGACAGTGAAGGGGAGGAGATAAGGATTCAGTTTAAGAGCTCTTCTGTAGAAGCATCTGCACATGCAGTTATATAGGAGATACTGAATGTAAGATAAGAATATTAAGAGTTATGTTTTTCCATACTACTTTCAGCTTTGTATGAATCCACTTGCTTTCATGTATTATGACTAAATGCAGTTGATGGATTTTTCTGCTGCTGGGTGCCAAATTTGATATTCTGAGTCAAATTAGATTATTGAAATATATCTATTTTCTTGTTTACAGCTGTTTGGGCTTTCCACTGGAAAAGGCCAAGTAACAGACTGTTCCTACAGCCTCTTGTGTGGCTTCAATGGTGCAAGCTACAGCAATAGCAAATGAATGTTCATAACCTTCCAGCTAGCAGTTCATTTCAAGAGATTGGGATCCAGTTCCAATATGCACTGACTTACCTTGAAAAAACCAAACCCACCACATTTTACTCACTGATGATATTAAACGCTGTTGTTTTTTTCAGCAGCTTGCCAAGAAGAGGGTGTGTTGGAACAGGCTAAGTGCTTTCCACACTTACTATCTGTGCTCAATCTAATACTAAATATTTGTGGCATGTAGAAAAAAAACATATCTAGAAAAAGAAAAAGTGTAAAACAATGTTAGATTCAGTAGTCAGTAATCTCAGATGTACTGAGGTGACTGTAGATTCTTTTCTTTGGAAAGGATTTTAATCCTTGTCTCTGTATTTGTTTTGAAAGATGCAGGTACCACACTGATTTAATATGCTAGGCAGATTATTGAATTTACTTCTATTTTTTTTTTTTGGGTAAAATTAACTCTTCACAAGAATAAACTGTCCAAAAATTAAAGCATACTATCAATTCCTTTCTTCTGAAACTACTGAGCAAGGAATTCCAGTAACATAGGATTTTATTTTTCTAACTGGAACTGATATCTGTTGGTATTTTCTTATTGAGAATTTTTATTTGCTTTCTCATATCATTGCATTTCTATTCCCACATGGACTTTGACTGAGAATCATCACTTTTCACCTCTAAAATGCCAAAATTCAATCACAGAAAGATCTGCAAAGCAGTTACTTGGAATTGAGCCCTGTGAACCTGTGATACACTGAACAGTTCATTCTAATTTTCTTAGCAGATTAATTCTCTCATGAACCAACTGAACTTTCTGTTCCTGAAAACTCCCACATTCCATCATTGTTGTTGGCACTGTTCTAAAAATGTTACAGATTGCAATCACTATTTGAATATATTTTAGTGCTCAAGTTTATATCTTGCACAACAATCTGATAACATGAAAGATATTTTGAACAGCATTCCCTTGATCTTGAAATTAGATGTTGGGTTAATTTAAATTAAGATTAAAATCAACAAGTATTTTAGGCCAGTTACAGGGCAGTGCAGGAATCAGAATATGAGAGCAGTGGACCATGAAGGAGAATCTCCTTATGCTGATGTTACTATCAGGAAAAAGGTATACCTCGGTCACAGTGATGGATTTGGACCCCTTATTGAGTCAAAGGAAATACAAACAGATACTTTTATGCAAATAGCACAATGCACTGCATAAGTAGCTACAGATGGCAACTGTCTTTACTTTTCCAGGATATTTAACACTAATGGGTTTTGATAGAGTATAAACTTTGGGAAGGGCTTTTGAATCATACTAAAACTTTGGAGGACCCTGAGAAGAGCTGTAGATTTGCTGTTACAGTTTATCTAGAAAAGGTTTGCTCTGAAGATTTTTATCTGCACTGAGCAGCAAGCAGGAAGCAGAGATTCCTGATCTCACAGCCCAAGGAGTCACCAACAGTATGTCATCTGAAAAGGGAGATAAACAAGGCATTTAAATTCTGCTCTTGCTCTAGGAAGATCATATTGCTTATTTTCTTTTCTTCTTCACCCAATTCTTTTAACATCAGCTATTTGAATGCATGCCCCAGAACAGGCATATTTCCACATTAACTTTGCCTGTGTTTTATGAAGGGTGATTTCAATCTGACTAACAGTAAGTACTTTTCACGAAAGCCTGCTGTGATTCTTAAAACGGAGAGACGAGGCACCCTATCAAGTGCCCAGCTCTCTGAAGCATTCCTTGAGGCTGTCCAAGAAGGAGCAGAGCTTCTTCTATAGCAGCAGGCTGGTGTGAGAGCTGTCATTGCTGGGGGGATCAAGAGAAATCATGCTCCAACGACAAGCAAGAGCTGGGAAAGTCTCCAGCATTTGGCAAGCTAAATGTAAGCTGTTTTGGACTCTGATGGGTCTCAAAGGGATTTTAGTAAGTGAGAACTCCTGAAAACTTGGTTCACAAGCCAGCCAGGTTTGATATAAAATAAGTGAAATATCAAAAGTAAGATTTTCTAATATTCACAAAAGAAACACGTAAAATGACCACTTTTTATAACTTATGCAAGAAATTTTGCCCCTTATATGTTAAAAATAAGATCGTTTGAGGCATCCTGAACTACACATGCATCTTTCCACATTGTGTCAGGGATAAGGCAGTTTTTCATTTACAAAAACACATAAAAAAATTATTTGTGTCTTGCAGGCAGCACAAGAGGAAAACAAGCAAATGGTGTCACCTGGCTTTGGGCTCTGTTTCTCGTGTCCACTTCTTCCTGGATCATGGGGGCTTCACTCTGCTCCCTGTCTCTGTCTTCCAGCTCAGGGACTGTTTCTCCTTAGGTCTTACTATTAAAACTGAGTTCTCTCCTGGTGTTTTAATGCTTTTGAGCATATGTGTGTGTGTGCATGTGCACACGCATATCTGTATGTATGCCTTCTAAATAAACAGATACATAAGTAAATACATGTATAATGGTAGTTCATGATAGATTATTGCTATACAGACATATGAACATATATAAACACTCATGTATTTCATTATTTTACCCTGGGATGAATCATACACTTATTGTTCATATTTCTAGATACAATGAAATCAAATTTCAAAAATTGATTTCAGTATGCCCCTCAAAATAGTGAATAGTTAATACCCTCCACTATCCTGGAAGTCTAATATAGCAGTTAGTTTGCCTTCCTTGCTCGCTGCCACTTGTTAGAGTTTTTTTATACTTTTATACATATATGTAAATTATATACATTTAAATATTTTTTATATCTATATGTGAATTATATACACACAGAGAAAGTGAAAGAACTCACATAGAACATACAGTCTCTGTCTACACAGAAGTGCCTTCGGACGATGGACTTCATACCGTAAGCATCACAGATTGTACTCAAAACTGGTACTTTTTTCTTAGGTTTGCCCAGATGTTAAGCACTAGTTGGCAAGTGTCCTCACTTACTGACTGTGCCAAGGGAGGTCTCAGGGATGCAGCGCTGTCAGCTGACACGAGCCTCTGCCCAGTGCTCCTTGAGACCCCATCCCATGTGGGGTCAGGAGCAGCTCTGAGAGGGTGAGAGATCTAGTTTTGCACTCAGGCTTCAAACAGGGTCTTCCACAGGAGGACACAGCCATTTGAACATGCACCTTTGAGTGTGAGATAAAGCTCCCCACAAACTCCTTAAGTGAAAATAACATCTACTTAAGTTAATACCCTACTGTCACTAGTTGTGATATTGGACTAATGAGTAACAACTTCGTGGATCTCAAGTGTGGACTCTCTGAGGAATATAGGGAAATGAAACGGCTTCGAATGCCTGAGTAACTGAAAAGTTCAAAACCAGATAAATTTTAAAAATTAACATTTGAATTCATGCAGACCTGAGGTGAAAAGTGTGATATAGCCAGGTACAGACATTGAAAAAGCAGAATCAGCTCCAGCTCTCCCTTCCTAGCAACACCAGCAAAGCTACAGTTACCAGTGTTTCACCTTTTAAATTACTCTAGTGCTCTGTTTTCATTATGTTGCATTCTACAATGAAAATGAAGTACAGTTTTCTTTAATTCCTTCCATCCATAAGGGGTTCAGTTTTGTGGGTTTTTTTATTTCAATGTATTTATTCATTTACCAAATAAACATCATGTGAAAAAGATTATTTAATTGTATATCTATTTAAATTATTAAAGTATTTAAATCACCAACTGTAAAGCTTTCAGAAGTGCAAAAGGTAATTTCTCCAAAGTTCTGATTTCAATGAATGAAAAAATCAAATTACAATCTCAATAAAATATTTAAATGGGTTTTAATAAAAAACAGCAATAAGAATGTCAGTAATCTGGAGGGCCAAATACACAGTCCTCAATAATATCAATTTTGTTTGGAAAAATCTTTTCAGAAGGTAGTCATGTCTGGATGAAAACACTTCTGTCTTTGCTTATCGAAAATGTTAGGCCACTTTGAATACACATGGAAGAACATAAACACTCTTTAGCTGACACAGGAGGACACAGAAGCTTCATCCCTGTCATGGGGATTGTTTACAGTTTTCTACAAACCTGATTACAAGACAGTGAGTTAAGGAAAGTAAAAATAAATAGACAAACACAAGTAAATGCACAAGAATAGAGAATAACACCGTGGAAGGAAAACATTTTTTAAAAGGTGGAAGGAAAAGATTATTGACTTAGAAACTTATGTTGTGCTTCTGTTTTGCATTTGAGTTTCAAATGTCTTCCAAAATATTCTCATGATTTCACACATAATCAGTGTGACATGAAATTACAGTGACTGCTGATGCAAATGAGGTAATTGTGCATGCCAATTATGTGTTACATGCCTGTTGCCTTGTTTGAATAAGCAATTACTGAATTTATAGAGACAAGCATGTTAACTAGGAATGTATATTAGGCGCATAGTTACCACCACTTAATTCAGAAAATCAGGCAAAGTAGAATTTAGCTGGGGGAATGGTTATGAGTCTTGGCATTTTTCCTAGGCATAAAATTTTAGTTTCATTATATGAATTTCTTGCATTTATACCAGCTTATGCTCCAAAGTGATTTAGAAAATTAAATAAGCTCAATAAAATCAGATACCTGCCTAGCTGAACATAAGAATGGTCATTTTAACTGCTTTGGCACTCCAAGTTTCAGGGCAAATCTTGTGGAAGCAGAGTTGTCTGTGGAGAGCTCCTAATTTTTTTACTGAACTTTGGTTGCACCACTGGCAGATTAAATAGTCCCACATATCGCAGGGCAGAGTTGAGAGTGAGGAGCCAACACACCGAAAACAAAATTTCAGCCAGAGCAATGCCTGACACTTTCTACCTTTGTATGCTTGGCATCCTTAGATTGCAATTTTTATGCTCGATCTGAGAAGTGCTTTCAGCCAGTGCCACGACATCGTACACCAAGTAGTGATAACTCCTGGATCATCCAGGGTCTTTCAGATTTCTTTGATCATTGGTTGATCCAGATAAAATCATTGGTGATTTCTAAGTCTCAAAATATCATGCATACATAAAAACCTCAATTCTGTTTTAGCATTTGCTGAAAATGAAGCCATTATGCGCATTTGTTAAATTGAAAAACAAAAGCTTGTATTTAGTTGTTTCTGGTGGTGGTTTTATCTGTAGTCTCAACGCTAATTAGGCATTGATTATTCTAAACCAGAGATGTCAATATAAAGAGAAGACTCAGAACAACTTATTTTATACTTTATATCTATATAATTTTATAAAATAGATAAATTATAATTTTTGTAATATTTGTTTCAAATTAAAAACTACATCTTTTATAAACATTTCTATCTATTCCAACTGATAAAAGAAATAATTTAGTACTTTCTAAAGAACCCTCAAATGAAGGCCATAGAACTGGCAAGATACCTCTTCCAGACTCAATATCACAAATTTATATTTACCCACTGTAAGGCTATGTGTACCAACCATGAGGATATGCCCTGATTATAGCTGAATTACTTTATCACCTTGTCTTACAACTGGTTTAAAAAATGGTGATCATTTATTTTGACTTTCTTCAACAGTCAGTAATTTTATGCATTCAAGTTCATATTTAACATCAGTTCCCTGTCTTTAGGGCAAGATTTAAACATTATCACTTCCTCCTGTCTGTTCACTACAACTTTCTGATGAACATACTTATGTTAAACCCATAGCAGTTGTTTGCAACCTCTGTGCAGCTTTGGAATTTCTGTGTCCACTTCAGGTTTGTAAAAGTTTTGAGTGCTTAAAAGCTTCTCTGTGATTTTTTCCAGGACTGTGAGTTGCTTTCTTAAAAGACAATGCCTTTCCCGACAAATCATGTGTCATTACATATTCCTGCAAAAACTTGACAAAGATTATAGCATTACATTAGTATTATGACAGAAATTATTTTTTAGGGGTGACTGCCATTTTCTTACTTTACTTGCAGCAAAATGACAAATGAAATCTAAAATTTTTTCTTTCTTTTTTGAAA
The DNA here is from genome assembly GCF_003945725.1 of Corapipo altera. NCBI lineage: Eukaryota > Metazoa > Chordata > Aves > Passeriformes > Pipridae > Corapipo > Corapipo altera. The sequence goes on from NW_020884872.1 coordinate 34,323,923, forward strand.
ACGTTTTACATTGTTTTGGTTTTCACAAAGATAGAATTGTTTCAAGTTGGATTCATGTAAGTCTTCTGAACACTTGCAAAGTGCCTTTTTTTTAAGTGTGTGTATGCAGTATATTGTGTTTGGTTTTGTCATTTGGAAGCTTTTCCAGACTGGGTTTTAGTTGGAAAAGTTCAAGCATCTATGTTTATCCAGCAGTGCTGCCTTCCTAAAAATATGCAAGAATAACATGTAAATGTCTGTGTCTTGCTTGATGAAGAGTTATGATTAGTGCTGTGTCTTTATTGTCATATATTTTAATTAGTTTTATATTGTTAAGAAGTACTGTGTAAAGTAATAAGGTAGCAAAAATTGAAATGCTTAGTGAAACACATTTTGCAGTGTCTTGAGGTTCACAAACCCCAGACTTACGTTTTACATACTACTGCTTGATGCAGAATTATGTTGACTCATGTCAATCCTGTGGTGTTTTACAGCTTTCATCTGTTCTCCAGTGAACCCATAAATGTAAAACTTTATGAATATAAAATTGGAAAGGAAAGTAAACTTTACACATTCCAACTTTCCTGTAGTTTGATTTTTGAACAAAAAAGTCCCAACCAAATGTAATCTGAACTATTTACCTGTTTGCTTCAGCCCATGATAGCAAAATACAACTTTTTCAGTAGATGAAAACTGTGATGAAAATTCAACATCAGAATTTTCTTATGCAGATTTTTTTCTTGCCATTGTCGTAAGGAGTGATAATAATCCTAAATATTTTTAAAAGTCTACACTAGAATTCAATATTTGTGTTTTATGCCTACACTTTTAATTATTTTTTTTTCACATAATTTAATAAGATTTCATTTCTTTTTTTCTTTCTCATGTTGATTAGAGGTGAATTTCTAGTATAAACTCCTTGCATCTACACGCCAAGCCTTACTAAGAAGTCCCATGTCAAGTTCATCCAAATTTTGGGGTCTCCCTAAAAGCGATGATGTCTCAATACTCAACAGATGGTGCTGGACACTTTGCAAGAGCTTTCTATCCTGCCTACCATCATCTTAGTCCAGTATATTAGAATGGCCTAGGGAGGGCTTGGGCTCTTTGCAGTTGTGGAAGACTTAGTGGTAAAGAAAGCAGGGAAATAAATGAACATTTAATGATATTCCCTTGAAATGAACAAATGGCTGCCTCTCATACTACTAGCTAAACAAGTTTCTACTTCCTCAGGTCCCAATTTGTCTGGTAAATTGTATCAGAATCTCAAATTTGAAAAGGTATTTGTTCTGTTACTCTTTTAGGTTATATGTGCCCCAAGTAGTACTAAAGATTTGAAGCAGGTCTTGAGGGAAGCTGCTCATGTGAGGAGGTGAGAGTCAAGTGATCTATTTATATACTGCATAGGTGATCCTACACCATCCTAAAGAGGATGGAAGCTCCAGTTCTAACCCCTGGGGATCTGGCAATCCTCTGCCTGTAGGGAAGACAATTTTGCATCCAGAAATATCGTACCTAGTATTTATCTTTTGCTATCTGAAAAAATAATAACAATAAAAGTGTTCTTCTGCCTTTTAATGGCTCATTACACTGAGGATTGTATGTGTCTAGAAGAACAAGAATGCAAAAATACTCAAAGCAATGCAATATCTTAGGTCCCCGTGCCTAGGTAGAGTTTGGTTCTTTGTCCATTTTTTCACAAATACCAGTTATTTTTGGGCTAGAGGGGGGTCTGGGACATTTTCTTGCTTTGTTACCTTCTGATCCAGCTGCAGTTACTACTGACTGCTGAGAGGACCCTTCAGTACAAGATTAATTAGAAGCGAGCATGATACAATATTCTTAAAGAGGTAAATCTGCTTAAAGGAGGAAGGGGAAAGCCAGCCTCTGCTGCTACACTAGCAGCAGCTTGTTTTTTTACTCAAAAGCCTCCATTTTATTTTCTCTGTAACCTGTTTTAAAAAGGAAGCAGGGGCCCTTCTCAGAATTGCAGCAAATGTAATTGAATTTCAAATGTTGTTTTCAGACAAACAAACCATAGAAATGTTGAAGATGGGGAAATATAAGCTAAGTTTTCTAAAATGCTGTTCTACAGGCAAACACATGTTTTGAGTTAAGTTCAGCTCATTTCTGGTAACAATATTAACTTTGTGATGGCCATGACCAGCAGGCATATGGAGAATGGAGGGTGGCAGTCTTTATCAAATTAGATCTAAAGAGGAAGAACACGTATTTAGGGGTTTTTTTTCCTTAGTACTTTTTAGAAGACAATCTGAAAAGGGTAAGTAGAGGCTGGGAGGGCTTATGGAAAGATCATATTGTTTAGGGCTGGAAGGAAGCATTCTGGTTTTGTTAAAGAACATCTTTTCAAGATTATATTTTCTATTGACATCTGTTTAAAATGTGCTATGGAAAATCAGGCTGAAAATTTGTATCTGCTTTTCCTGAAAATTTTCTCCTTTGATTTTGTGTTTGGGTACGACTGAGTCTCTGTGCCTATGAAAGGAAAAAAAGTAGTTTTTATGTTTCATTGATATTTCATAACTAAATAGTTATATTCCCTACTTTGCTTTTATGAAATCCACTCAGCTACAGAGAATTTCAGCAAACCATGGATAACTGCAAGGAAATACTGTTTGCACCAACCCCTTGCCCTATCCCAGTTACATGCTTAGTGCTGAAGATGCTTCAGTGATGTGGAATAGTCATAAAAACTAGTCATGGAGATTCTAACTAAAAAGGGCTTCCTGGGATCATACATTCACAAGAGGTTGGAATGTCACATCTCTATCAATTTGCATTGCTGATGAAAAGCACTTTTAAAGCTAGCAAATCCTATCTTTAAGTGACTTAAAAGGAATAAATACAAGCTTCCTCCTCCACTGCTCCTCTGCTTCTCTCTTATATAAACCCATTTATGTTGTTTTAATTGAGTGTCTTTCAGAGCAGAAGCTTTCTTGTTTCACTTATGTGACAAGAGGACCAAAGCTCACAGCTAAGGAAGGGTCAGTGTAAATGCTCAGTACCTTTCAGCACAGGCATTGATTCACTGCTTTTCTGCTTGAGTGGGAAATTTTATAATGGAATTGTCTTGGTTTTATCTTACTTTCCCCAGGTGTAAATTGTGCCCTTTAGTGTGAGCTTGTAAAGTGGAATTTTTCTGTTTTTCTCCCCATTCTTCAGTTATCAACCATGAAACTATGAAAGACAAGATTTTCCTCACCCTTTTGCTGAAGGAAAAACCCACCTTATTCTGTAAGGAGAGCTGTGGGAGACTGCAGCCTGTCTCTGTCACCCCTTTCACCATGGGTAGCAAATATAGTGTCAGCCTGGCTTGTAGTTTGTCCCAGTTCTGTGTTGAAATACAGATAAATTAGGGATGAATAAATTCAGATTAATAGGGTTGATAAACTGGACAAATAACAAAAGCGACTAACAAATTCTGCTGAAATCAAAGTCACATGAAGAAAGATAAACAAAGTTTTGTGGCAGCTAATACACAGTACTTAAGAGGGGAAAAACAAACAGATCAAGATTGACTTTTTTCTTTTTTTCTCTTATCTCCAGTTTCATTATCTCCTTTATCTAGCAGCAAAGCAGAAAAAGCAGAAGACATTTAGCAAGTTATGTTTTGAACAAAATGGATTCTCTCTGTTTCACATCCATGTAGACAGCACCTTCGGACAAGCATTTTTCTTTACAAGGGGAAGGGGAAAAGATGGAGGAGGCAGCCAACAGATGAAATGTGTCCACCAGTTGTAGCTGATGCACCTCTACATGTTACATGTCCTCATGCAGAGATGGGAGCTGCTGTAGCCAGTGCTGGACCTGCATCCACAACCCAGTGGTACCTACAACCCAGCCCTGACAGTGTTGCCATTAAAAAGGGACACAGAAGGTCACGTGCCCCTGCTCAAAGTCATGGATGTCTGTTCTGTAGGACATTGTTAGTGTGACAGGTTATATTTTAACCTTGATCTTCATTCTTAGGATCTTTCCATAGCCTTTCAGTGAACAGATTCCAGGAAGATGATCCGGGCCACACTTACTCATACTCCTTTCAAAGGTGATGAGTTTATCTATACTTCAAAAGCTATGTATCTTCTTCCCCTTGCTAAAAGGTGCACAAGCAAAAAGGTAGGAGCTCAGGTCTAAATCTCCTCTTTATTCCCTCACAGGGAAAGCATGGCTTAGTCTCCAAAAATCCCACTCTTCCCCAGGCAGACAGGGCAGCCTCTTAGTCCCTCACTATCCAGTCTAGAGGATCCACATCAAGGACGAGGTCCCAGGACAGGTGAGGAGGGCACCTGGCACTGCCAAACCAACCAATCCTCCAGCTGGCATACCTGAAACGGCCAAAGGAAAGATGTAAAGGGGGGCAAGTGTAGCACACAGCCTCCTCCTCTGGTTGGCTCAGAAGAAAATTAAATCTATTCCAGCCAAAAACAGGACAGTGGTTTCTTGAGTCACAGAAGTGTGCTTGATAGTTCCTGATGAATTAAGGGTTACTGTATGAGACTTTTTAATCACCTTTTGAACTCATGTTGACCATCAGCATTCATAGCACTCCTTGGTAAAGATTTTTAATGATTAACAATGCATGTTGTTGGACAAGAAGTATCTGATTTGCTTAGCTTATAACCAGTATGGCCATCCTTCCTTTTACCTACCTCTGTTCCAGGCTAAAGGATCCTAGACCATCTGGTTCCTTCTCAGATGCAAGCTGCGTCACACCTTTACCTCTGTTGCCTTTTCCCTTTCCAGATGTATTGTATTCTTTTTAGGCTGGACAAAGAGACCTGCAGGCAATTTTTGAGCCACTGATACACCCTGAATTTTTAAAATGCCATTATAATATATTCTGGTTTACTCTTTTTCACCTTCTTAGTAATTCCAAAAATTCTTGAAACCATAATAAAATAAAGCATACTCACACCCTACATAGGAAAAAATACTAGATAGACCATCAGTTTGTCTTGACAGGATGTTTGTGTTATGATCCAACAGATCAAAATGCTGCTTTATATTATGTATCATCTGGCTTTGGAAAAAAAAATAGCAACAAAATAGAAATAAAACAAAACCCCAGGCAACCAACACCTGCCAGCTAACCAACACTAATCTTTTCTCCTATGTGATTCTCCAATATTGTAATAACTTTTTTTCAGGAGCTTCAGGTTTGTTATGAAATAGTTCCTGCTTGCACAATTATACTGGATTTTTAAGTCAAGAAAAATATATCTTCATCCTGATGTGATGTTCAGGTGGCATCTACCTCTCCCTCCTTCTGTGGATGACGCTGGACTTCCTTAAGCATGAAAATACCAATGAACTCATTATCTGAAGTTCTCTTAATATGTGTGAGACTGATTTGAGTTAAATAAATACATCCAACTTTATTAAAAGTCAGATCTTATGCATGGTGCATTTTGATAATTTCATTTTCGGAGTAGTAGTGTGTTTTCAAGGACGTCCAGCCTGATTTAGGTAAATGAAGCTGGACTGATCCTGCTGTGTGTGTATATGGACTTATGTCTCTCAGTTACCTCTTTTTTCCTTTTAATTCTGCTAGCCAGATTCATCTAGAGTTTGAGTGAAGGTAAAAAACTGATACATATTTAGTCTTCACAAACATTAAAGAAACAGTCATCAAGGGATAGGACAGATTCTGTGTTGGGCCAATTCATTCAACCTTCGTAGCCATGAAAGGATCCCCAAAGTGAAGGATGTTGAGTTCTTTTGTTATGGTGCTCATTTGTTCTACTTCAGCAGTAAAACACCACATTCAGCCTTATATAGCCAGTTTGGAACAAAAGAGTCACATGATAATATGGAAGGATATAATTTTTTCTTATGACTGTATCTAACAGATCAAACCAGCTTAGTATCACATGCTTCATGTTCCGAGCTCCTGTTCTGAGTGAGGCAAAGACAATACTCATGACACCAGTCAATCCTAGGCTTCAGGCAGATAATGAGTTCAAAATTCATCCCACTTTGGTTTTGTTTTTCTTTTTAGATAGAGTCATAAATGGTTATTTCAAGCAATCAGGACATTTTTGGTGTTGGTTATCAGACGTGTAAGTGCTCAGAAGAAGAACTATAAAAATGTCAGAACTTTGAAATTAGCAGGTATATATGGTCAGAAGACAGGTCTGAAGACAGAAAGCTACCTGAGCGTCATTTTCTTATTCATCACCATAACACTTTCCCCATCTTTCTGTTTTCTACATTTTAACTATGTTTTTTATTTGTGCTGTTTGATATAACTAATGGTTTTCCCTTACTTATTTTCGACTAACTTTATGTGCTGAACTAGAGCTTTCGAAGTAAGCGTGAGAGTAAGAGGGAGTTCTTGTAAGTCCAGGGAGAAAAGTAGAAGGAAAACAGCCACCCTTATGTGACACAAGCCATCCTTTGGTGTGTCTGTCTTTCTCCATGGGATATGGAGGGGTTCTGGTTTTCTAACAGAGGCACCTTACTTAAGTGGGATGAATCTGTGTATAGGTGTTTGCATGGTACTCCACAGAGGGCAGCTGCTATCTTGTAGAAGGTTATTGTACAAATATGTCTAGTTTTTTGATTTGAGGAGCTGTCATGGCTATTATGATGACGTGCAGCTGCAAAAGTACACTGAGGTAAAGGGAACAAAAAACTATGGCCAAGTGATCACAGCAGGAACACAGGCACATAGATGAGGAACACATTCATTGCTGTTTCTCTCCATCACCAGGGAAATAAAAAAAGTACTAAAGCCCTTATGTGAGATCAAACAAACCAAATAATGTTAAAAAGACTCAAAGGTGGTGATCATTTAGACATCAAAAAGACTGGTTCTCCAGTCCCCTCACCTTCTACAATGACCTATGCTCAGGCAGGGTGAGTGAAGAGTGGGTGGAAACGCAACAGATCTCGTGGGGCAGCCCTGCACATGGCTGTATTCTGTCTCACAAAGTACACAGCACTGAAGAGTTTAGTTCTGTTCTTGCAGCCTGAAAGCTGTTACCTGTCTTCTCTAATGACTTTTCCTCAGTGGGCCTTCATCCTATGAACTGATGAATTAAGAGAGTTGCACTAATGCAATCTTTGGTGTCCTGGGATCTCACAGGTTGGATGAAAATATATTGTATAATGTGGGGTCACCATGTCATAAAAGACATTTCTCCTCAGAGCCTCACAGCAGAGATGCAGTAATTGTAAATATATATCTCAAAGAATAGAGATCAGGATTGTAAAATACATTTCTTCATGCACTGTAGAATAAGCTTCCATTCATGCTACACAGTGGCATTGCCTTAGAAGTAGTTCACTATTTGAAATTATACACATGTATAATTCTAGGAAAGAAAGACAATCTGAATGTCTTTTAAGAATATGTAACAGATTTTTTGAGGATTATTGAGATTACTGAATCAAATTGTAGCTGAAGAGAATAATAGAAAACCCTCAGTAACTACAAAGCTAAATTACAGAAACTGGATAAGTGACCCAGAGGATGCATATGCTCTGACATTTAGTGAAGCTGTGAGCATTTGGGATAGGTCCATGAGGCAAACCAAAGGAAAAGCCAGGTCCCCAAATCAAGCAGCAGAGAGATAGTAGGATGACATCCTACATATCTGTGCCGGTAGTTCAGTGAGGACATATGAGTTTGGGTCCTGAGGCAGTTTATCTGTAGTCCTGCAGCAGTGCTTAAGGAAACAGCTCCTCTTGTATATCATTAATATATGAAGACAGTTCTGTTATCTATATCTCTTGAGATACCAGATCACTAAAAGCCAGACCCACAAAAATGAATATCATCAGTGCAGGGCTGCCTGAGGGGCCTGACCCATTAAGTCTAGTGACTCTTGCTGCAGTTCCCCACCAGGCAACTGGCCTGTTTGGAGAACTGACAAAAGAAGCAGTACTCAAACTATTGTCAACTCAAGCATTTTGCTTAAACAGTCCTCAGCTGTCACAACAACTTGCATGAAAGCATAAGTTTCTGTATGCCGATGTTGCCCTGTGGGGAGCAACTTCCAAAAGTTAGGATGGGTGTCCTTTCTTTTGAAACATAAGTTTTTTATAAATGCTTCAGAAGCTAGAGTAGAATGGGTAAAAAAAAGAGGAATTTACCAGTCACTTGTAATGTTAGACAACAGATTAAGCAATATTTTACCATGACAGTGAGAATACTCACCACAGTATGTGCAAGGTTTTTCAACAAAAGGGTTTTCTTGACATTTTCTGGCTCTGGGATTTGCGTAGTTGCTAAACAGCCCTATTACCTCACCTGGTTTTGGCACGATTGCAATTATTACATGATGTGTACATTATTGTACATGCTCTCTTTAAAAGTTTTTGCTGCCAAAGACAAATGTGCTAGTGCTTGAGACCATGCTTTTGTGAGGTGATTGACTGACACCTAGTGTTTAAAATCCACTCACATTTTTTTCAAAAAAAAGGTACATAAAAAACAACTAAAAAGAGTCATTTCTAGTGAGAAGAACTCCCAGTTGTTTCAAAGTATCACCTCATCAGTAGTGCTCCAAGTCCAGGGCTGAGGTGCCATAGGAAATCAGCATTTAAAGAGATCACAGGGTATACTGGCTTACTAAGTCAATAATTGTGGTGGCCTGATAATCACTGTGTTTCTACTAATGTAGTCATCCAAAGTGTTCTGACTCTACCCCAAATCTTCCAGTGCCAGTGCAAATCTTCCTGTGCCAGAACCCATTGTTCTAGAGCCGGGAGGGAAGCAACATATCTCTCACCAGTGGAGTGGCCCTGGTAACTCTGTGCTCTCACAAACCCCAGCCTACTTTCCACTGCTGGAAAGTGGTTTCCTTGACCATTTTATCCCAAATCCCTGAGATAGGAATATGACAGGAGATGACCAAGATAAATTCCCCAAACAGGTTATCTTGAAGCCTCTTAGTTTCAAATTACCAAGACTAACCTTCTCACCGTGCACAGCCTTTCCCTATAACATACACTACCTTCAATCTTAAGGAACCCAAAATATATGCTACATATGAGCTAGGTATTCTGTTATTTCGTGCTTTATTGATTTTCATGAAGAAATAAATTGAAAGATGTAAGGATGTAAATAATTTACAGTTTTTATATAACCCTGAATGCCTCATACTTTACAGACTTCAACCTAGTAGGGCAGGTTTACAATGAATCAAATCTGACTATATTCACAATATAATGAATATATGTTACTGTAAATTCTCCCCAGCCTGCAAAAAGTGGGCACAATTTTGCCCCTGTCCATCCCTTTCTATTATTGCCAGATGTTAGAACAGTCCATGGTATACGCATCACTATTTCTTTTTATTAAATGTCCAGAAGGGATCAGGGATAAAACTTTCTCATCCTGTGTGTTCTAAATAAAGCATTTTATGCTATAAAAAACACCCTGTGAATCAAGATGCTACTGAAATTACGTAAGTGGATAAAATCCCTTGCCAAACTATCCCTGAAAGTCTAGGCAAATAAAGTTTGCTTAGAAGATGAAGTTCATCAGTGAAGATGAACTGGGTGACCTTATGAAGCCACAAAGTTCTGATTTTTTGGTTTTAGGTATTAAGTGAGCAGCATATCTTGCTATTCTCCTGAAGACAGAGGTCACACACTTGGTTTCAACATTAGCTTATTAATCCCTCAGTCAGGAAATACATACAGTGCCTCAACAATTCCTCCAACTGCTCTAAAAATATGTCTGACTTATTTGGTCTATTTTCTCTCAAACAGTGCCAACAGCAGAAGCCCAGGGAGAAAACAACAAGAGGGTAAAAATATTCTCCCTGTGTCTTGCAATTAATGATCAGATAACCACATGAGTCAGAAGAGTTGACTTTGTATCTAAAAAGTCTTTGTAGATATATTTTCATGGTGTTGTCCAGTTTCCTTTAGAGCTCATGTACATTTTCAACATTCTGTAGCAAGCAGCTCTCTAGTTAAAAAAATGGAAAAATTTTGCCCACATAGTAGCCATTGCACAAAATCAAGGATGAAATGAGTATCTGTTAGCTGTTTTGGTCTAGAATATTTATGAAATCACCCCATTTCTCATTTTCTCCATTGGCTAAAAAACTAAATGTCAGCCAGAAGCCAAAACAAGCTTTAAAATGCAATTATTTTGCATGTCTATGAATGCAAAATGACAGTATGCTGGATCCAGACTAATTTTGTGAGATAAGGAAAACACAATAATATTGTTGCATGATCTAGAATACTAGTTGTTTTAATTCTTTACCTCCACTGTCATCTGTTCTTTTCTTCTTTGTTAATGGCTTGTTTTCCTATCTATTATACTTGTATTTTTTAAAGCTTATGTGTTTTGAAATCACTGCAGCTAGATACGTATGACTATGGTTTCTTTAGAAGCTTTTACAAAATCAGAGGATATTAAAAGTAAAGCTATGGTAGTTTTGACTCAAAGGTGTCAATTGCTTTGCTGGTTCTGTGTCACTCGAAATTTTTTCCTCATTTGAATACCAAAATCATATTCTCTAACTATTTGTCCAAAGGGTAGGGAGTTGATCACCTGCAAGGTTTCAGGAGAACCAGAACATGGTGACAGGTTTTATATGTAATTAGCATTCAAAGCTGGGATCTGGAATTTTTTCTGAGATTACCAAAAATGTGCTGATGTGTATATTCTGATGAGATGCAGTAATATAACTCTAAGTGCAACTCTGTGTTGTATCAGTCACCAAAGCTTTTTTATCTCTCAATGTCATCTTTATCTTTAAAGTTACTTTGTGAGAGCCATCTGGTTCCTTTAGATATAAGTAGATCATCTTGTACCAGTCAGTTAGCATTGGTTGGTCAAATGACAGCAGATAACATGTACATCTGCAATGGAGACATGCAGGCAGTATGTTAAGAACACAACACGCACCATATACTTGACCCTGGGGAATATTGATGCTTATTTCCATGCAGACAGCATTTCCCTGACCATGGTCCTTCTACATGCATACATACATACACACACACCACTCTGTGCTTTTTTTATCTGTTTGATACACTTCACTTTGGTGAAACTTCTGATAGTATACACTTACGTGTAAGTTAGATGCTTGCCCCTCTACTTGATAGTGAGAAGAAAAACACTGTGCCCCAAGTTTCTCTGCCCTTACTCTTGATAAAGGCTATTTCTCATCAAATCTGCTGTTGCTGGCTTAATAATGTTGGTCTGAAACGTGATGAGATATGAGCTGTGATTGCTTTAACTGTGCTGGGAGGACTCGCAAATGCAAAGGCTTCACCTGCCAAGGTATTCTTAGGCCGAAGTATCTCCTTTCCCCTGGGTACAGAGAGCCAGAATAACCAGGTCAAGAAAATATGGGCATCTAGTCTTAATCTGACCATCTACTGTCTAAAGAGAAAGAGATTGCCATCCTGTCTTGGACACCTATTCTAGGTTGAGATTGCTGGAGATCTCTCAATATCCCAGGGCCCTGGGCAGCTCTGTTTGATTAGCCACCCGAACCTGAGGAAGCTAAAACTAGGAGAGATGTATCTTCTCCCTAAAAAAGGCCAGGTCTTCAAGTTAGAGAGGGAGGTGGACTTCTTTGATTATATCAGTGCAGTTAAAGCGGCAGACTTGCACCGAGTTAAACGAGTTCGAAAACTTGAGCAATATTTCTTATTGAAAGTAGGTTATTTCTACGGCAGGTGGCAGCATTGGGCAACCGACCAGCCTTCCTACGGAGCCCCAAGTCTGAGGGCTGCTTTTCTGATTCCCATCATCCTCTTGCAATTATTCTCTTTTAAAAGCAAAGAGAGGGGGCTATTACTCCTTCAGAAGCTTCAACAAGATCTGTCTGGTATCTACATAGTAAATGATGTTCAGGAAGAAACACAAACACTAAACAAGGCTCCTAGCCATAAGTCTCTGTGGACTTGAAAGAAGTAGGGACTTTGGAGTTGAAAGCATAAGCTCTATAGCCTTGATATATTACAGGGTTTTATGACCCAAACAATGAAACAGATTTTGACTCCAGAGTTCTCTGGAAATGCTGAAAGTGGAGAGGATGAGCAATCTACCTTGAAACCTTCCCTTCTCTAGATTAAACAGCTCAAACTCTCTCTGCCTGACTTCATAGGAGAGGTGCTTCAGATCTCTGATCATTTTTATGGCCTTCCTCTGGGTCCAGGCCTTCCTCTGGGTCCAGTCCAACAGGCCCATGACTTTCCTGTGCTGAAGACTTCAGAGGCGTACACAGTACTCCAAGTGAGGTCTCACCAGAGCAGAATAGAGGGTCAGAATCACCTTCCTCGAACTGCTGGTAATGTCCAGCCTCTCATCCACCAGCACCCCTAAGTCCCTCTCAGCTGGGCTGCTCTCGAGCTGTTCATCCCCCAGTCTGTATTGATACCAGGGCTTGTCCTGACCCAGGTGCAGCACCTTGCACTCGGTCTTTCTGAACCTCATGAGATTCCCGTGGGCCAGTTCCTAAAGCTTGTTCAGGTCCTTCTAGATGAGATCCTGTCCCTCAGGCATGTCAACTGTACCACTTATCTTGGTGTCATTAGGAAACTTTCTGAGTATTTTGTGCATATTACAAAGTTTAATGCCACAGAGTGTAGTATAGTTTTGCTTTCAGATTACATTTCTTTATGTGTATATTGCACATAAATACACTATTGATGAACAGGTCTTGGATAGGTTTAGAATAATATTTTCTTTTATATCATATCATATAATATATCATTTTATAAATACATCGGCCAAGTGTTTCTTGGAAGGGTCCAGATACTGAGTTTTGTATTATCAAATTTGCACTTTAGAATTAATTTTCAATACAACTGACATTATAGTATTGTTTTATGTGATGTGTCTCTGCAGGTTGCCATGTGCATATGGGCAAAATCTGTGTATTGACTGAAACTGAGGCCTGTTGAAAGAAAAGTAATTTAAATCTGAAGATTTTATTCTGAAAAAAATCTTCTATTTCCAGGCAAAATAATAAAGTTACTTTAGTCTGTATGTTCTCTGTCTTATTTTGAATTCTGGCACTGGTTTTGGGCTTCAAGCTCTGCAAGCCAAAACTATATATATGTATATAAAATATATGTATATAAAATATATTTTAAGGAACAACATAATATTCACTGTGGCCTGATTTCACTCTATAAAATCTGGGTTCCAGATGTGAGTGGCCAATATGTGGTACTTCTCTACCCCACTTAGGTCACTTACGTTCTGGTTGTTTTATTTTATTAATTCTATATCCTCACCAAAAAAGGAATCTGTAAGTTCATGATGCTTTCTAAATACCTCCTGTAGTGATTTTTATCTGAAAGTAATAATTCTTTCCTGCCTTCTTGAGAAAATATGTCTGAACCATGTCCAATGGGATAAATTTCATTGTCTACCCATAGAGATAGTACCTGACCATCCAAGAGAAAAATGAGTATGTTGATTGAGGGTTTTCTCATCTGCACTCAAGACAGAGAAGGAGACATTACAGGAGTTATCTTTCTAAAACTTGATTCAATACCTGATAACTACCATTCACCTTCTCCTTGATGATTTGTGTGGGCATCAGATTGACAGGTAAGGAGGGAAGAGCGCTGAAGTTTATAGGTAAGGATACCCTTACCTTCTGTAAAAGCGCAGTGCTAGAGGAAATGCAGCACCACCTACCAAAGCTGATTAGTTTTTGCTGAAGTCATGAACATGATCTTATAACAAACAAAGTCGTTGATAGTTCTTTTGCTGTTTAGACATTTCTAGCCTGGGCTTTTCAGATATCACGAATCATTCTTAGTAATAAAGGAGAAATAGTGCAGTCATCTCCATTGTGATGAGAGAGAATTTTTACCAAAAAAAAAGCACATTCAGGGGAATCAAGGCTCTGCACAGAAGTGTATCTTACGAAATGAATGTTTCAAAAGCACAAACAAAAGTTTTATTTTGTTCTCTACAATAATATAAAATATTTAATTTCAAGGTAATAAATTATTTCCTTCAACCAATATTATTCTGAAATGGAGAAATATTACCAGTAATGAAAGCAAGTAATTTTTAGGTATGTTCCAAACCTTCCAGAAAATTATGTCCACCATTGGTTTGTATTTCCCAACTACAAAATAAAAATGTCTTCCTTGAAAAATCAATTCCTTCTCTTCTAGTCAAATAAATACTGGTCCAACTAAGAGTTAAAATAACCTGCCCTGGTTCTGTACCTGAAAATGAACCGGCATGTCTCACTGCCTCATGGAAACAGTAGGAAAAATTTCATTAGGAGGACAGTGAAAAATAAATAGCAATAGTTAGTCAGTTCTGAACTTCTCTGAGTTAAACTTATTTGAACAATTACAATACAGCAGAAAACTTCATTTTCTTTACCTCCTATAAAGTTTTCTTCTTTTACTAACTGCAAAGGAATAAGTCCACAACATTAAAATACTATGTCTTCACACAGATCTCTTCATTCTGGTTGATATCTGCTTAAACAATGCAGGGACTCAGAAAGTGAATTTTTTTTGAACTCTAGAGAACACTTATGAGACTCTGCTGCTGTTTCCAGAAACATTTACTGCTTCCACCATTTCTCATGACCACTTCAATCAGAACTTGAATAGCTAGGAAAAGATTTGTATGAACAGCCAGTCTTCAAAAGTATTGATATCTAAGACAGTACTAGAAAGCTACCGCAACATTATGAAACAGTAACTCAAATTTCATTTTAACTCAAGTGGACCTCAAAATTAGATCATATTGTTTGATATACTGTAATTTTACTGAGCTGAAGATCAGTTGTTGTTAGAGATAAACTGCAAGATACTGCTTTGTGTTTGTGGTTCAAAACTCATTTTAAGAGTTGCACAATGTCATGAGCACAAAACACTTCAAATTATTGGCTCAGACAAATTCCCATGTCAGTTGTTCTTAGATCCATTAGGTTATTGTTCACCTCGCAGAAAGGTATTCTTGCATGCAGATAAAAAAGGTGTATCATCTCTATAGGTCTTCTAATCCAGAGTCCTTCAAACATTTCTGTTGTTCAATGTTCTCATCTCTATTCTCTTTTGGAATTCCCACAGTAACCTCTGAGTGCATCTCCATTTGCATTGACATATGTTGCTGTTGGATAAAAATTACATAATGCACAACATTTGCATTCAGTGGTATCACCAATTCTAAATATTGTTACAAGCACACTACCTATTTGATGTATCTGGAAGCAGTACAGGTTACTTACTCTGTCACAGCTGGAATACAGAGATCATATGAGTTACTCTCTCAATCTACAAGTTGTTCACAGGTAAATTTACTTAGTTTTCTGAGCCCTAATTTTGTTGCTTGACACCCTCCAGGATGATGTTACTATGTACCTAAGGTTTATGTCAAAGCCACAGTCTAGCCTTCAGGGGTTATATTTATTTGTTGGATAAAAGAGATTATCTCAGCACCATTCTCCACAGTTGTCCTAAGACTTTCAGTGTGTCCTTTGTTATTTCAGGTGTCAGCAATATTTGAGACACTGATATGTTTCATATGTTTTATTTAATTTATCTTTCCTAGAAGTGCCATCAACAGTCACTTGAGTCACAAGATCAGTGTCATCTCAATCACTTGTTGCAATCATCTAGACAGTAATGACACAGCTATACTGAGGTCTGCCTGTCAAGGAATTATTCAGTGTTTGTAACAGTTTGGGGAGAGAAATCACTTCTTTGTCTGTCAGTGATATTAAATATAGTTTTTGTGGTGATCATTGATCGTGGTAGTTTTTTATTTATATATTGAATACTAAGACCCTTAATAGCAGTGCATGAAGTTCAAGCATTGAGGGAGATATAGAATATAAGATTGATGGTGATGATTTTGTTTTTACATTCTACCAGCCCATATGTGTTGGCCAAAATGGGTATTATAGCTAATTTGCACACCGTTACTGGTAAAAAGGACGAGAAGGATTTTTGCACAGGAAGCATGATAAATATGGCACATTTGTGTTTAATTGGGTCAAATTATTTTGACCAGAAGTGTCACAGCAATTACTCTGAATCTTGAAAATAAGAGAAATAGGAGATTTGGCTTCAGGCTAGTTCTGTAGCTCTTGAGCTTTTCTGAGAAGATGACTACAGAGAAGAAGAGGAGCACAGTCTGCTTTTGGGAGCCAGCCCAAGTCTTGGGGAATGAACTTCGGGTGCAAGTCAAAACACTTCAATCTTGTAATTTGTAATATGATTATATAGCATATGATTATATAGCATATATTGTTTTTCCAATAAATTCGTTTTGAGAAAGTAAAATTAAAAAAAAAAAAGATACCTCTTGCCTCACAATTCAAATTATGATTTGTGGATTGAGATGATCTGTGGTTTCTGTCAGAGTTTGCAATCATGTAGATATATTATACTAAAACCCAAACCACAGTATTACATGGCATACATTTTTCCCGTGGGGAAGAAGTGGCATGACATCTCACATTGGCCATTGCAAGTTACACTGCTGAATGGGCTATAGGAGATATTTTGATATTGCAGTGTAAGTACAATAATACAGTAGGATACAGTAAAATTAATAGAAATCCTGCAGAGGCTCTGAAAAAATATTTTGATCATATAGAGCAGAGAAGATCATCATTACAGTTTCCTATTTCAATTATGTTTTCCCAAAAAAAAAACCATAGTTTCAGCACACCTGTGCCTTCTCATCATGTGTTGCAGGAGAACGAGGTAAGAGGCCATCTTACCATGCCTCCTGGAGCACAGTTCACTGTGTAGCTTCTAGGGAGTTCCAGGGATCTAAACTACTACCTGACTGACATTTTTTTCCTGTAATTCACACAGTGACAGACAGCAATAAGAAACACTGAATTGTGAGAGCCAAGGAGCTCCATTAATGACAGTCACAAAAAATATTGCAAATATTTTGTTTCCATTTTGCCCAGTTGACTTATACTTTGCCATCAGATAAGCAAACATCTGAATTTACGGCACATCAGCTCTTCCAAAGTACACATTTCTGTACATGTCTTTGTCACGCAGCAGGTGCACAGCTGGAGTAGGTTATATTGCATGCATTATGGACCCTCCTCTTATTTGCAATAAGAATATGCACAATTAGTACAACATAGCCAATGACTTGCAGATCTCTACAAAAAAATTCCCTTTGATAACAGGCCTACATGCTTAGACATCTAATATCCCATAACTGACTATTTTCAGGGAGTCAGGGTGATCACTCCTTCCAACTCAGTGTATTCTGTGATTCTGTAAAATGTTGGTCCATTGAGTGTGAAAGCACCTTTAGGTGCACCAGGCGTTAAAGTCCCCTGAGGATTTTCTCCATTCTGTCTGCTGAGATAATCGTCCTATAATCTCCACAAGTTTTCTGTTCTCTTCTGACTTCACTACAAATATTCTCCACACTTTTTCCCAGTCTTTCTTAAAAATTACATGCTGCTCCAAATGTACCATTCTGATGGCAAGTAATATCATGAGTGTTGATGTAGTGAGATAAAAAAGATAGACACATTACCTGGTGACGAGTCTCATCTGTTAACCAAGTTTTGATATTATCTGAAGGATGTGGAACAGGCATAGTTATAACTTCCAGGCAACTATACCTACAAGACAGTGACACAGGCACGTGACTATTGTTGTCTGCAGGAACAGATCGGTCAATAATGCTTTGTAATATATATCCCAATTAGACAGGCATCTACCACTTCTAAAGCCATTTCATTATTTTTTTGTTTCACTGCAGACATTTTTCTCAACACTTTCCCTAGCTCTTCTTCAGCCTGTCTGGTTTTTGCCTGCCAGAGTTTTAAGAGAACTGATGGATATACATAAACATATGATTTCCAAGCAAAGTGAGAACTTGTGGCATGCTACTACGTCTGTAGCTTAAAAAGTCACCCCTATATGTGCTCTTCATAATTAAAAATTGATAACTTCTTTTATTTGAATCAGGAAAAATATTTAATCATTAATTAAATAATCAATTTACTTTTAACAAGGGTTCCATTTACATACTGCATTATCTTCCAAATATTAAGATACCTTGAGTTATCTTCCTATCCTGAACAAGTTTATTTTTCAATTCAAGAGAGCCTTCAGTGCCATGTCAACAGGTAAGCTATGTAGCCAGACAGAAAAGTAGTGACATGGAGAAAGCTGGCTGCCTTAACTGTTGGTGGGTGTAGGACCACTACTATTACTTTGCTGTACTAATAGTAATCATACAGCAAAGTAAATTCTTTCCGTCACCCTGACTTCCTTTTTTTTTATTTATTTCTTGTAAACTGTCCAGCTTAGAGTAAAAACTGCTTTCATTACACCCACGGATTATGAAATGAAATTGGGCAACGTGACAAGTGCAGTTCAACTTTGGCACGATTAACATTGGTGGTCTTAAACACAGAATCTGCAAAAGGATGGGGTAAAGTCACACTGAGGATAGAGAGGCAGCAGTGAGAGTAAGATTATAATATGTCACTTATTGTGGCAAAAAGACATCTGAGAGTAGGGTGGGAGACTGGAGCTGCAGGGGACTGCAGTGGGAGCTGTGAGATAAGAATTATAAGGCTCACCAAGTCATAACGCCTGGCACTCCTTTGCTAGAACAATAGTCGGAAATGCACAATTAACTGCTTCTTGCAAACATAATTTATCTGAGAAGATCTGTGTTTGACTCTTATCCATTGTATGGTTTCCCCTCATCCTGATGTCCCTTCCACCAGAAATTTATACAACCTTCCAGAAATGCACACTACCTTCTACATGCATACATCAGCAAACCTCCAAGGAAAATCAGAAGACAAAACAATGTGACGCTTAGCAGCAGGACATTCACTGTCTTTTCTTAAAAAAAGAAGAGAGCAAAGTAATGTTAATTATATGGCAGTGGCTAGGGTAGTTCATAAATGGGTGAACTATAAATAGTTGGATGACTCATAAATATTGTACTATTCCTAAACTGTCACAGATTTAAAGAAACATTTCCTGGAGACTTTTTTGGGAAAGGGGTTTCTGACTACAGCGCTGTTCCTTCCTTCTCCTTTTAGCCCTCAGCCTTGATCCAGCACTTTCTCTTGCTTCATTCGTCTCCCGTAGTCTCCATCCCCGTTTTTCCTGAAACTCTGCTCTCATATGCTGGGCATGACCTGTCATGCTGCTGGATATTTCCATCCAGCCTTGATTCCTCTGGATATCAACCCCTCTGTCTGTCTGCTGTCGGCACTCATGCTGCTGCTCCAACTGCCCTTGGATTCCTGCTGTTGCCACCTCCCATCTCCACACGCTGTGAGTCCCCTGCTGCTACTTCCTCACCCCTTCACAGCTGTAACTGATTTAAGGAAAAATGAAAATAAAAGCATTTTGTTAAACAAAATTTCTCTTTGATTCAAGAAACAACATTTGGTTTCTATTATACTTACCTTTTTAAAACCTGCTTGGCATAGTCCTAAAGAAATGGGAGCAATACATGTTCATCAGATACTACTGCTCTGTACCTTGCATTTCTTCCTCCAAAATAACCCAAGTACCAAAATACAAATGTCTTTGGTTGACTTAAAATTGTATTTCTTGCAAATTTTATTTTTTGTTTAATATCTAGTCTTAGAACCACAACTAGTTTGGATTGGTTTGAATGAAATACTTTGAAGAAAGACAGACGGGAACAGCTCTTAAAATGCTAATAGCCTGAGGCCAGTTAAACAGTGGGTTTAGGATCAATCTAGATCAAAATCAAAAAACAAAAGAATGGAACTTAAGTTCTGAGTTTGAGCCCATCTGTAGTTTAAACCAAGTATGTTACAGATTTCCACAAATTTTATATGAAACCAAGAAAAGACTCAAAAACATGTGGGCAGAACTGTGTATAGGAATAAGCTTATTTCACTCTTGCCTTTGGAGCTGAGGGCTCAGAAAACTTATTCTGAACAATCTCTGGACTCTGTAGAAGAAATTCTTTTGTTTGAGGTAATTGCTCTGCATCATTCTGCTCACCACTATTGCAGACACACACAGGAGAAGAGGAAGCTCTGGTCTTAGCAGCGGCTGAACCACAAAGAGGTTTGCTCCTCTGGCTTTCCTACTTAAAACATTTTGTAAAACAGCAAGAAAAAGAAGCACATATATTCATTTTATGGTGGGGGTTTTTCAGATGCAAATGCTTAAACTTTGTCACAAATAACAGTACTTTGAAACCAAAACAAGTGGTTTGGTTTGCAAAAATGCAGAACACCTCTGAATTACTATTAACTTCAAAGCAATCTATGAATGCTCATCAACTCCAAAAATTAGACCAATTATTTAAAGTTTTTACATATGAATAAAGCTGATCCAACACTTCTTTTTTTAGCAGAAAGTTTCTATAGTAAACATCTCAGTTCAGTTTAAATTGAGAGGGTTTTTTTGAGGGCATATGCTAATTCCAATGGAGAATGAATGTGTTCCCCATGAGAAAATTAACAAATTCTTTTCATGTCAAAGGAATATTTCAGAACAAATATTTTAGTTATGTTTTGAATTATGTTATTTCATTTTGATGTTTCAGCTTTTTTTTAAATGGAGGCTGAAACGCCTTTTTAAAATATATTCTTAAAGAAATGTAACACATTTCCTAGATGAAACACTGGAATGTCATGGAGAAGCAAAGAAAAAGCAGGTCATGGCATGCTTCTTCAAGACTCAGCAGAAACAGATCCTGTAACACCAGAAAAATTGACACATTTTAAAATAAAAATATTAAATGGATGTTTTTTCCTGTCAGGTTACTCCACACAATATCCACTTATACATGTTCTGAATTAGAAGTAGACAACATAATTTCAACAGAATATAAAGTAAAATGGACAGAAAGAGGTTTGCCTGACCATATGACCCTTCAATGCAATACATTGACAGATTCTTTTTATGAAAGCCACCAATCCTGCCCGAGTAGGAAGAAGGGAAATTGCTGCATCACATGATATTATGCATCTGTGCAGTATGCTCCAGGGTTAATCATCCTGCTGCGCTGAACACATGCAGATATTACAGCTTATGTGCAATGGTGGTCTTGTCCACAAGAAGCTTTCCTGAAGTGCTGAAGTGGAGGAAACATGCAGTGATTGTTGAACCTCAACAACGGCTGTATCAAAAGCTGGGAAAGCAATGGTGATGAAAACATTCAAAGGAGAGTTGCTGAGAGCAAGGCTTGGCAGGCTGGAACCAGAACAGGTGGCTTCCTAGCTCCATTTCCTTCTTCTGGTGAGAGGCTGGTAGGGGGTAAGTAAATCTACATTTCTCAATCCAGAAAACCCTTCTGATTTCCCCTGTCTACACAGTAGATGTGTTTGGCCTTATACCAGGCAGACAGACCAGGCACACCCCTCTAGGCCATGCTGTGGTCCCAGGCTCGCTCTGTCTTCAGTGAGAAGAAAGGAAAATCTCCCAAGGGCAACTCAAGACGCTGATGTCCTTGTCTTCTTAACCACAGTGAACAAGAAGAACAATTAGGTTTCTCTCTCCTGCTATCTCACTAGTGAAATGCTTTTGAAATTAAATTTATGATTCCAGCCAACGAAGGTTTCAGCAGATCAATGGGATATAGCAGGGCATCTGATAGACTAGGCAGCCAACATCCAGTAAACCCCATAACTGAATTTACATTCAATCCATTGCAAAAATAATAATATCTAGCTTTGTATTTCCTGTCTTCAGGTAAATATGTACTTGAAGTTCAATAGGTCAAAAAGACATATTCCAAATACACAGGTTATTGCATTAAAGGAAGATAATAGCATTGTACTTTTTTTTTTTATGTTAATACGCAGACACAACTTTCTCTCTATAAATATAGCATCACACAATTATGCTACTTTCCCTTTACCTAAACGGACATCAGGAAACTTCTGTTTGTGGAAGCTTTTTCTCATCACAGAAAGCACAAGTACACCAATGTTAAAATCTAGTCATAGGAGGTGAAGGAAAAGTATTACAAGGCTCTTTTTTACTTGTGAGCTGAAGGGGTCAGAGAACATATATTTAAATATTCCTACCTCTGTCAGATAAGAAATTATTCCCCCAATGTAATAAAAGAAATCTTACTTAGTCCTTAAAGACTAAGTGATTTGATGAATGTTATGACTTTCGTGGATTTCTTGGTTTCAACAGTTGAAAGCATTTTTAGAGATGATTGGGCTGTCCTTTGCAGGGCAGTCCTGAGGGTGTTGGGACCTTGTCAGCTGCTGACCATAATTTTTTCTATGG
Source organism: Corapipo altera (assembly GCF_003945725.1). Classification (NCBI taxonomy): domain Eukaryota; kingdom Metazoa; phylum Chordata; class Aves; order Passeriformes; family Pipridae; genus Corapipo; species Corapipo altera. Next base: position 34,346,120 of record NW_020884872.1, read on the forward strand.
GCTGTCAAGAGTCAGGTGTAGTTTAACTCAGGAGAACAGCCCTGTGCTAAACTGCCTCAGGACCAGGGAAGTAGAACTCAGACTAAAGACTCTCCTTCCCTACAGCAGAGCTGTGTGAGCCTGGTGCACGCCATGGACCCCTAGGTACTGTTAAGGCCCAATAACACAGCCTGAAGAAGAATAAAGGCAGTAATGAGGTAAATATGTCAAATGGTAATAATATAGCTCATGGTAAGGGTTATGAATAGTAAGTACATGATAACTTACCACCATGAATAACCACTGGCTCACTCCATTCACTCCAGATCTTGTTTCTTATGCATATCTCTTTCTTTGCCCTCACTTGTGCTGCACATTTTTTTGCTGGCTTATGAAATGGATACTTATAGTTCTCTTCAGTGACATTTACAATCTACCAAGATAGGTTTAGAGGGTTATTTTGGATGATTTGGTATTGCAGTTCATACAGATATAACTCTAGAGATGTCAAATACTATTATTTGCATTTCTAACTGGAAGGAAGAGATTTTCAAAACAAGTTCTTATGTCCAGACAAATCTGACTCTTGTCTGATGTGTTAGAGCTGAAAATGAAGAGAAACTGGAACTGATAAGATAGAAGTAGGTATCATTTATAGTAGGACAGTAAGAATTTGAAAACACTGATTCCCTTTTAATTTTTATGACATCACATGTAGAACAAACACAATAACTATGAAACTGCAAGTTTTAAGATTTTGATGTAGGTAGTGTGCTATACTTTCTTCTCTGGTAGAATAAAATTTTGCATTTTTCAGCTGAAAGATGCTCACTATTTTTGTAACTATCCTGAAACATCCTTAATTGTGCCTATAAAAGAAAGAACGCTACTTCAAAAGATCAAGTCCAAACATGGAGTGGCAGAGTTTAAAGCAGAGGGATCTCTAAATTATCAATCACTTTTGAAAACTGAAGTAAACTTCCATTTACTTCATAACAATGCTAAGAATTTAAGAAGGAATACAAAAAAGAAAGCAGGAGAGGAAACTTTTGCTTATAAAAATTAAAAGTGATGCTAGAAAGTTGCAAAGAAGTAGAAAATATGAGTCTCAGACACAGGGAGGCACAGAAACTTTGCTTCTTTGTTGTTAGGAAAGCATGATTTCCTGTTCTCCTCATACTGACTGGTGTGGTGTGGATTTCACCCTCTGTACCATGCCACTTCTTTCTCTTCTCTTTAAGACTTTCCCAGATCTGCTGCTTATTTATTTTTTGTGGTGTCCAAAGCACAAGACAAAACTTAAGGTGAAACTCAGTAGCTGGAAGGGCAAATTAGTCACAACCTACATCTTACATGTGACATGCAAGTTATATATACTTGAATAGTATTTGACCTTTGCCTAAGAACATGGAATGATTGACTCAGTTTGTGGTTCTCTGCAATCCACAGACCATTTTGTCTTCTGCATTGCTGTCTATATTTTAATTCCTTATTTTGTATTGACACGTTTGACTTCCTAATCACAGAATTTTCCTTATTACTGAATTTTGGCTTGTTAATTTCAGACTTACCCAACATTGTAGATTCTAATCTTTTTTCCCATGATACTTGCCAAGCCTTCCTAGTTTCCAGACACCTGCAAACTTAACTCTAATCTGCATCACAGTATTATTATTTGTGCTTGTAAGTATTCAGTAAGTCATGTCTTCAGGTATTCAGAATAAATAAATATAGACTTGTATATTTTAATCATTAATCCATTCTTCTCCCTCCTGTGTCTCCTGTAATACTACACCACTTTTCTTCTTTAATTTTGTCACCCCAGCCCCAGGCATTTTGTGCTCCTTGGCTAGGTAATTATCATTTTAAGCATTACTAACGGATTATCCTCAAATCTACCTTAAAGCCCCTCTCACTTGGTTGGTGCCCTTGTATGTCTTTTTTTGTTATTGCTGTGGCTGCCTCTCTTCTATCTGATGTGCCCCTGTGATTTTCCACTTCCGTAGGTGATTATTCACTTCTGTGCCTCAATGATTTTTCTTCACTTTCCTCTCCTATGTTTATATCCTACAGATGTGTGCAAAGGAGAGGAGCAAGAGAGAGAAAAGGAAAATAAAAGCAGTGTATTCCATCTAAGTAAGGCTGCTGGACTATTTTTTGTATGTGAGATTTCCTTCCAGAGAGTGGGAGGTGTTAGGAAGCTGGAAACGGGCTGCGGTGGCCATGTGAACACTGCGGATTGCAGGATCCCCCTGCTCACCTCGGGCACATCCCAGCCCTGCAGTGGAAGGGGACCCCTTACTCCCACCCCTCTCTGCTTCCACCTCCCTTGCTCTGAGTCTGGAAACAGGAAGTAAATCGGTGTGCATGGGCAGGGAGTCAGAACAGCTCCAGCATACTGCTGAACAGAATACCAAGGATCCAGCATGAACTACCCTCGCTCCCTCTGCTCTTTGCCTTTCACAGTTAGGAGCTTTGTGAGTAGACAGGGACAAGCCCCTGGAAGTCTCTCCCAGGGGTTTTGAAGTATTAGGCTTGGGAGTGCTTTAGGGAATTATGATTATTTGCAGAGGTGGACACCTATCTGTCTGCTGGAAAACCCTGAAGGGAACTGGGAAGATTTGGCATGTCCATGCCAGACCCAAGCTCTTTTTCTGGATGCTTCCAGCCCTGTTCTGGAAGCTGATTAGCAGTATCAGCACTGCATCTGAATTAATAAACCCTACTGTAATTTATGACTATAACTTTATGTGATCATTAATGTCTACTCATTGCACTTCTCCTTTCTACTTTGTCAAACAAAAAGTGGATACACATTGATTTAGTCATGGATTCTTTCAGGGTGTAATTGTCTTTTAAATGTTTGCCACCAACTTAGATAAGGCTTTTATTGTTACAGTACTGTGCACTGACTGAGGTGTGTGTTAGATGAAATTTAGGTTCTTAAACAAAACCAGCTTCAATGACAGCTTGAATAAAATCATCAAATATTCAGAAAATTCACATTCCAATACATATCTGAATTTCATACTTAATGATATTCTACATTAAGTGTGTTGCTTTCTAATCTTTGGGAGTTCAAATAAAAATATTCATGAAAACTTTTCTGCTTTCATTTCCAAATAATTTCAAAATGCCATTGAGTCATTTAGTCACCATATGGCATTACCTAAACTACAACACTGCTCTGTTTTTTACTGCTAGATTAAGAGATGCTGTTACAATATCATGAAAGATTTTTAAATACATACAATGTATCCAAAAAAGAGGAATAATCCTTTTGGTGATGCATTTAGAAATAAAAAAAATAACCTGTGAGGGTTTTTTTCTTTAAAAATATGACCAAAGTAACTGCTAAACCTTTCTCTTTATCAATACTCCTTTTGCTATAACAAAAAAGTCAGTACAATCTACGTGATAGTAATGTGGAAGTCAAATTCAAGATGAGAAGAAAAAATCATCCAATCCATTTCAATGCAAGCTTGACTCTGAAAGATTTTATAAAATATGTTGTTTTTCCTTTTTTTACCAGAAAGGCAATTTGGATTAATTATTAAAGACCTTGGGATATCTTTAAAGTTTGTTTGACATTGATCCTGTTAAATTCAAGGGATGCCTAGTTTTTATGGAAGTTATGTTATACATACTAAGTGTATTACCAAAAAACTTATTACCTTAAGATCTGTTATTTTCACTTGATACAAAAAGCACTTGTTATTTGCAGAACCAATAGTGGGTGGCGGTTTCCAGTGAATTTTAATACTTCTGTTTTCAAGGGAAACTGAGACATTGTTTGGTGGGTTCAGCTTCTCTGAAAAATAAAACACAAAGAGACCTTCTGTGCCTCATGCTTTTTCACATATTTATGCTGATGGAAAACAAATGCAGTATGTTACTCCTGTGTAAAATACACAGCTAAGTATTTTGGGGTTTGCTACACCCAGAGGAGACATTCTGTGAGTGACACAGGGAGTTGGGTTTTTTCAGGGAACATAACAAGGGTGGGCAGGAGGAGCAGGGCCTCTCCAGAGTCTGTGTTGGTGTTGAAGAGACCTCCAGTCTGCTACAAGCTCCATGCCATGTAGGATACGTGTCTTGTGGGATACCCCAAATGTACTCACAAGCCTGGTAGTATTACTTTGAAAAAAATGGAATTTCATCTCTCACAGAGGGATTACTGAAGGGGCACTAGCACTTGGCAGGTGTCATAAAATCGTAGAATGGTTTTGCTTGGAAAAGACCTTAAAGATCATCTACTTCCAGCCCCTCTGCCATGGGCATCACCACCTTCCACTAGACCAGATTGCTCAAAGCCCCCTCCGTGCTGGCCCTGAACACTTCCAAGGATGGGGCATCCACAACTTCTCTGGACAATCTCTTGCCCAAACAGCCTGTCTGATTCAACAAATGAGGTTTTCTACTGATGCTTAAGAAATCTCTCTCTCTCTCTCTCTCTCCTGTAAATGAGCAGGCAAGCACTTGCTATGGAGGAAGTACAGGGTTGGAAGCAAGGGACATTTGGATCCCCAGGATTTTAGCCTTGGATTTAGGTAAACAAGTCTGCAGTTGTTTTTTTAGCAGGGCATGTGCTAGGGCACTGATCCTCAGTGTGTGCTGGAGTACCCAAGCATCCTCAGTCCTCCGCAGCTGCTGCTGTATTGCTGCAAAGGGAAGAACTGAAGCTGGAGTTTTCTGAAAAAGCCCTCCCAGCAGAGGCAGAAGTGCATAGCAGGTGTCTGTAGACAGAGTCAGCGAGGTTTGGGGCAGACATGGCTGCCATGTGATGCCACAGAGGAAAAAACAGAGAGAGGTAGAGAGGGTGAGTGGCAGCGCGACTGGTCCAGACAGCTGCTGTGCTTGCTCTCGCAGCCTTGAGGAGGGGAGCTCATCATCCAGGGGATCATGAGCCATAAAAGGTGAAGACAGTAAGCAGCAGGGGTTTTTTTTGTTTGTTTGCTCATCTCTGAAGTACTATTCCCAGACCTTCTCCCCCTTCTGTGAGAATACCAAGAGTAGGAAAAAAATTTTTTTCATCCTTTTTCAGATGTTATCTGGAAATTTCTTTAGCCCACACACACACCGACAGACAGGATCAGTTATTTTGGTGCTAGCTGCAGTACAGGGCACACATGGGTCCTGTTTTATCAGACTATATGTCATACTACTGGAAAGAAGCTTGAATTGTGGGGGCTGGTAACTAGCAACAGGATAGTGGGCCTCCAGGACTGTGCAAGGGCTAGGGTTAAGGCCAGATGGAGGCTTTCCTGTTGAAGAATCCCAGGAGAGTTTGAGTTGGGAGAAGGCTTTAAAGACCATCTAGTCCACTCCCCTGCACTGAGTGAAGACATCTGCAACTACATCAGGTTGCTCAGAGCTCCATCCAACCTAACCTTGAATTTTTCCAGGGATGGGGCATCTATCACCTCTCTGGGCAACCTGTTCCAGTATTTTACTGTATGTAAAAAACATCTTTCTTATATCTCATTAAATCAATCCTAGTTCAGATTAATACCGTTACTCCTTGTCCCACTACTAAAGGCACTACTAAAGAAGGGGAACCCAGATACAGATGTCCCTTCCTCGTGTGTGTGACCTGAAGGATACACTCTTTCCTGAAGGGAAGGGACAGCCCTGACTTGCAATGGAGCCTTGCAAAAGTCCACTATTTATACAGTGAAAAATATCCCCTGCAAGCACACTCAGATTTTGCTGTGCCCTACCAAAGCTTGGCAGTGGGATCAGAGGCAAGGAGAGCTAACAGGGCTTCTACCTGGAGCTGAGAAGTGAGCAGAAGCTGTTGGCTGAACGAGCTGTGACTGATGTGCAACCCTCACGATGGCTAAAGTTTGGTAAGGTGGGAAGGGGAGAAGGGTAGGAAGGAAACACTGGCAGCCTGGCCTCCTAAAAGAGGAGGTGGTGGCTGCCCTGAGCAGGAGGAAGGAGACTGAGTGCATGGAGAGAGAAGCAGGGAACAGATAGCCTGATCTCTCCTATTTATCCTGCTGCTCATTCCTGCCCACCTTAGCCCTGTGGTCCCTAGGGAGACAGTCTAGAAATAGGCATCTTCCCAGTCTACTATGAAAACACCTAATACAGCATTCCTGTGGATTACTTCCCCCTCTCACTTCCCCCCCCACACACACTTTTTTTGTCTTTTCAGGAAAATCTGAATTTCCTGAAGATGGTTTATTTTCCTAAAACAGAATATGTTGCTTATAGCTAGCTCTGACTGCAGTGTAAAGCTCTAGGTAGAGCAAATAATTCTAATGTCTTAGGATAGAATAAATAAGAACTATCTCAGAATACATTTTGATAGTTTTGAATTATATTTTTTCTATCTCTTGAGTTATGATGGATTCCCATGTTGCAGGTCTGGAATGTTAATAACTTAAAAGCCATTTGAATCTGCAGTCTCTGCTAAAATTTCAAGTGAATTTTTACCCATGAGATTAATTCAAACTTCCTAGAGAAGTAAGGAAAAATAATTTTATATGATCATTCAAAACTGTCAATAATTAAAAATAACTGCCAAGATATTTTTAGCTTAAAAAATAAATAAAAGTGCTACTAATGTTTGAGAACATTCATATTCTTAAATTCAGGTTATAAATGAGACTTGTGACAGACTGCTTATGCTCTTTCTTTTTTAATCATGCTTCCTCAGCACTATAAAAATAAGGAAAAGGATAAGAAAGATAAGAATTAGTGAAAAGAAGGGCATAATGCTGTTAAATATAGTTTTCTCATACTGGTTTATCTTTTATTTTTAAATGACAATTAGAGATAAATGATGTTATTACATGAGAGAAAAACCCTCAAACTTTGAACCATAATCCATTTTGTTTCATCTTTATGTAAAATTCACACGTAGAGGAATGTCTAAATAGTTAGAATTAATACTGACTTTGTCGCACTGCCCAATTTTCTTTTTATGCTTTCCATGAAATAATCAATAAATTAATTTTCCATAAGTGATAATAGACAATACTTACCTATTGTCTGAGGTGTAAAAGTTTTGTAATAAGACAGTTCTCTCGAATTATTTCTGAAATCTCTTGCTGTTATGTTTAAATTGATTTTCCTTGATGGTTGAAAATATATTTCCTTCATATGGCATCCAATATTTTTCTTTCTTGCATTTTTAATATATTGCTGGCATTCAAACAATTTTCCTACATGCCTGTGAGTAGGAAAATATGAGTTTTGTAAAACAAACACTTGGGTACAAAAATATGCCTTCGTACTTATTTTGCTCAAGACACTTGCCTGTATGAAGAAAAGATCTGGATACCTTCAGGAGCTTCTGCTTTGATATTCCAAGTGCAATTGAAAAAGGAAATGTTGTATATGATGCATGAAAGATTCTGAATATAGACTGCAACAAAGAAAGGGGAAAAAGAAAGAATTATATTTATTTTATATTGCTTTTCTAATAACAATATGAAGGTTTCCTTTACAAACTCATTATTTCTAGAAGCATGAATAAGTTATAGGTAAGAACAAACAGGTCTTTTGGCTTTTTAGACAATGACAACCAAGAAGCACTTCTGCTTCTACCACCAAAGCCTTACTAACACACTTTAAAAAAATGTCCAGAATAGAAGCTGAAAAGCTCTGATCCTTTAAGATTTCCTGAAACTATGTGATACAGAAGGCAATCTTCATGAGACATGAGTTGATAAGGAAAATGAAGAGAATGGTTGGGTTTTTCTGCCACCTTGCTCAGCAAAGCTGGAGTTTTCTGAATCTGAACATGTCTAATAAAGGAAATAATTCTGCATGCTGGTGTTATGGATCGTATTCTTAACAAATCCATACCAGAAAAAGTAGCAGAAGATAATAATGGGCTTTCAGAAATTATATGTCTTCAAGTAAGACAGGACATTATCAAAAATGCTTGGATGTCTTAACAACACATAGGAAATAGCTGACCTGGAGGTGCCTTGTAAGAAAATTCTGACCAGTCACTCTCCTTAATTATGTCTTCTGTTTCTTTTGCAAAAATCTGTGTCTTAACTTTAGCCTTAAAGCCAGAATGTAACTCAAGATGTATTATCTTTTTCTTTTCCTGCAGTCTTTCCTAAGAGGAGGAAGAAGAAATTGCATGAAGGTAGTGTGATACTAAGTTTTGAAGGGGAAATTATGCAAATTCATCTACTAAATGAAGCAATACATTATTTCGCTTTAAACTATGTGTAATCACTGAAGAACTTACTTTCCTTTCCTGAGTGGAATTGAAGAACCTATAACTCAAAATATACTTCACAGTGTATTTCTCAGTTTCTTCTTTTGTCAGGTTATTGTTCCAGGACAAAATGACTCTTGATTCATGCTTGGTAATCCACAGAACATTATGTAGCCCAAGTGCATCTGCAATTACAATGATATTATATAGAGAAAAAGAGGTCCACCCCTCTATACACAAAGGATTTGGCTCTCAGCAAGGCTTGCACAGGACCTCTTACATGGAGTAGGTGATTTCTGAGCTTTGTTGAACATGACTTTCAGCAGTAAGAATCATGTTTACCTACCTGCAGCTCTCAAAATTAGTTGATTCAGTTTTACCTGTCTTGGACACCTCTCCTAGCGCAGGTCCCCTTTTCTCTCCATGGGCTATAGAGAGTGCCTTGACAACAAGTTCAGATGAGATATCTGGGGTGGCTAGTGTAGGATGAACTGTTACTTAATACTTTACTTACCCATTACTTTGCGTTGTCCACTTGCCAGACTAGTGGAAAACTCTGTCTTACACTGGTAAAAGCTTAATATCAGCATGACAGGAACAACTGTAACACGTGCCATAGCTAATGCTTTGGGCCACAGGTCTGAAGAATCTGAGACTCTTTAGTTCTGAGTTTGGTTGAAAAAGCAGTTATAACATGACATTTCCATTTTGCATCTGTGAAATAATATGAAAGTGTCACATAACCACTTAAGAGATGTCTAAAGTATAAAAAGTAAATATGAAATGACATAGAAACATAGAATCATAAAATATGCTGAGTTGGAAGGGACGCATCAGGTTCATCGAGTCCAACTCTTGAACCTGCACAGGACACCCCAAGAATCACACCATGAACCTGAGAGCGTTGTTGAAACACTTCTTGCATCAGACAGGTTTAGTGGTATGACCACGTCCCTGGGGAGCCTGTTCCAGGGCTCAGCTACCCTTTGGGTGTAAAACCTTTTCCTGATATTCAACCTAAACCTCCTCTCACTCAGCTTCTTGACGTTTTCTCAAGTCCTGTCACTGGTTACGAGAGTGAAGAGATCAGTATTTGCTCCTCAGCTTTCCCCCATGAGGATGTTTAACATATGTTTAAGAGGTCTTGTTGATTATTGCCTTCTGTTCCCAGGGTGTTTGTATTCAAACCCACTCTTTGACTGGGTGCCAAGGCCGACGAGGACATGTGTGCCATACTGCACTGTTTTTGAATCACAGTACTGCTTAGATTGCAATATGACAGATACGGATACGACACTACTGATACTGAAAGCAGACAGTTTATGTAGGACTCACCTGACATAACTTTGACTAGATGCAAACCGAGCAGCTCTATTTGTATGAGTTATCTAGCCTCTAGGGATTGTGGAGCAGCTGTCATTTCTAAGACTGTGATTCCTGTTAGCTGGTTCAGGAGGTTACGAACCATAAGGAAAGATGAATCCTGCCATTTGAAGAAGTGAGTATAAGCAAGAGTACTTCAGGTGTTTGGTAAGTTAGGGATGTGGTGAGCAAGTAGGTTCCAGACTGATCAAAGTTGGTTTCAGGAAGACAGCATTGTTGTTTCTCTGATGCATGAGGTTACTTTAATGTAAAACAACTTCTGAGACCTTCTGAGTTCTCCACAGAATTCATGTGCATCTGCGTTCAGAATCTTTCACTCACTAATTGATTTGTCTTGGCTATGATTGTTTTCAGTTTTAAATCCTCAGACACATTCTATCCAGGGATCAGCACCTGGAGCCATATCAAAATGTTCACCAAGGACTAACAAGTGGCTGTGGTCATGTAGAGAAAAATGTGTGAATGTTCAGCACATTCAAAAAATCTGTAATGAGGTTTCCAGGAAAAAAAATACACATACACAGGCATACATATACAGATTAATTTATAATGCTATTTTGGAATAATGCAGTGAAAAAGAGATCACTTAATGAGTGATGTCACTGTTTATGAAGTTTTGTGGAAAAAGGAATAACAGAAAGCTTTAAGGCAGAGTTTTCCCCATCTGATTCATTCTGGGAGTGATCTCAGCAGTTGCACTACCAGCAACTATAGTATGCATGTCACAGCATGCACATGGCCAACAAAAAAGAGTAAATTCTCCTGCTTAGTGTACCTGGGTGAGAAACCAATTCAATTGCCTGGTGAGGGAAGGGGTGATCTGGGCCATGAATGGTGCTCCTTGAATGACATGGAGTGTGGCAAGACAAAAAGTCACAGAAAATACAAAATGAAAACAAGGATCTTTCAAGGGTTTATTATTCAACATGTAGTGGCTCATCCCTTCCCATGGAATGAAGTAATCAAAAACAGTCCTAGGAGGATGTATGTACATTATTTGAATTAGGAGAAAATGAAAAATAAGGATGGAAAACACTAAGCAAGTTAAAATATTTGTGGCTAATATTAACGTTACTTGTTTGGAAAACAAAAGTCAAAAGGGGATGTGGAACAGGAAAAGGAACAAAATAAATCTTACAGTAGCAACAACTTTTGGTGTTAGAAATAAAAATAGAAATAATCTGTAAGGCAACATAAATGAATTCATTTGGAGAGAGGATACACAGGAACAGAGAAGAAAGATTTTAAAAGTAATTCTGAATAAACTTAGAAGAAAGTCAACCAACTTGGGTCAGAGAAAGACATTTCAGGTGAGACCATTGCTGTTTCCCAGATGTGAGTTGGTTCTCACAAGAAGTACCTTGCGTACAGGACTGAGAGGCACTTCTCCACTCAGTGTGCAATGAATTCTTGCACCTTCTCCCAAAGGCTCTGTGATGGTGGACAGTGTCTGCAGGCCATGAATAGGACCAGGCAAATGCGTGCAAATAGGTACCTGAAAAGCTCCTAAAAAATATCAGAGACAGATGTACCTTCTAACATCCCTAATTGAACAGCTCTTGATGATGGGGAAATACTTGGAGAATGGACTGCAGGAGCCACCAGAATTGTGGATTATGTCTGAGTAACATCTGATGCCACTGCTGTAGGCAGAATACCAAAAGGACAACTGGGCTGACCCCAAAGGGTATTTCTTATAGTTATTTAAAGTGAATTGGTTCGCAGAAAAGAGTAAAGTGAAAGCACTGAAACATAAGAACACCCAAGATGACCATGAGGGAAAAAAAGTTGTCCACACATAAAAAGATTTTAATTCACAATTTGTCAAAGAATACATATTTTCATTTATGCCAGCACATATGAGCTGAAAGACAGAACATTTCCTCTCAGACAATTGCAGACAGAGCTTTGGAGTCCTCATCCTCTGCTACAAAGAGCTTTGACTTAGTATGTGGTGCTGAAATTCAGTCCATGAGTCCAATTCACTACCTGACAATTTTTTTTAAAAAAGATTCTCTGGTTCTTTTGTCTCTGGAGAAATTTAGACTAGGCAAATGAACTTACAGATAGTCCAATTAATCTAATGGAATAGGAATTATCTTAACAATCTAAATCATCTAAAAAAAATGATAAAGCAAAAAATAAAAAAAAAAAAAAAAAAACCAAAAAACAATTTAAAAACTTACTTTCCAAGTAGTGCACTGTCCAAAATGCATTTTTAAACTTTTTTTTTAATTTAAAAAAGTACTATATATATTTTATTTTTTTCTTTTGTTTATTCCCCTTCTTTCATTTCTGAGCTTCAACCACAGTCAATACCTGTTGGTATTGTTGTAAAGCAACAATGTCTCTTTTACAGCAGTGCATTGTTGGATTAAGAGAAAGTGAAGAGAACTAAGGGGAGCTGCCAGCCCATCCACCACTGCAGCTGCAGAGCTCGTAATTTTTTGTGCTAAGTCCACCTGGTGAGTTTGGGAAGTAGACAGTCAGAGCAAGAAAAATGAAAGTATCAGAAACAAGCTTCACAAAACTTAAGAGCTGTTACTTGGAGTGGAAGAAAAATAAACTCTTTAATTTTAAAAACTCAAGAGACAAGAGAGTTTGCTGAAGTGTAAATCCACACTGTTCATGTGTCTGAATAATGTTATTTTTGAAAAGTTTGTACAGCTGATTATTATATCTTCCTAAATAGAAAAGTTAATTATTTAAGAATTTAAGCTTTTACATACATATATTTTCTTTGGAAAAAAACCAGTAAAATTGTCAAAAAACACAATTTCAAATGCTCTTGTAAATAATGTTGTTCCTAAGGTGGAGACTAAGTTCAAACATTAAACAATGAAATCTTTTATTCATGGTTCTAATGCACAGTCTCAGATATAAGGGGAATCACTCAGACTGTTTGTTTGACTAATACTACCTAAAACTTATGCTTCATTTAAGGTTGTTGATTCATATTTTTCAACACTCTCCACCCCTCCCATCCCATATTTGATAGTAGACAATGTAGAAATTGATCAATGAATGATGAAATAAGCAGTGTAGGTCAAATAAATTTTAAATCTCTGGGTGGATGAAGAGTCAAAACAGGAGTACCATTTACTTTTTTTTTTCCAAAACTTACCTTAATTTTAATGCTTGTTAGATCCTGTGTACCTATGCATCATTTGGTCTTAGAAGCAGGACAGATCAGCACTGGAGAATGTCTTGATTTTGGAGTATAATGAGAAATTGATTCAAAAGACTTCCCTTTTCACAACACACTGCCTCAGAAAAGCCCATTGCCAGGGCCACTTCCCACTGAGGGACTGAAGCACACCTCCGAATACACAAACACTAACTAGAACCTTACCCAAGTTCTTTGAAATACCTTGAAAGAGGCACACCTCTGCGTAACCCAGAAGTCAGAGCTGTTCATATTTTTTCCTTTTTCTATAAAGAAGAGAAATGTTTCAAAACTTTTTACATATTGCAGTGAGCTTTTATCTTTTAAGAAGAAGTCAAATTACAGAAGAAATAAAATCACATAGTTCAAATGTGGTTATGAAGTTTAAATCCCAGAAAGCTCCTAGCCTACTTGCCATTGTTCTCCTGTTTTTTCAGTGGCTAATAGGCATCTTTCAGTGCACACTAAATTAAAACAAACAAACACAAACTAGACAGAAAACCAAAAGTCACAGAATTAATAAAGAAAAAGAATAAAAAAATCTCACTTTTTGAACAGGTGTGACTTTAATTCTTCGTATCTGAAGCTTCTCCCAGCCTAACCTCTGAAATTGTCCTTCTGCCTGGTTTGCCTTGTAAATGAAGTTAGTTTGCAGGTATAATATGTCAAATTGCAAGTCATACCAGCAAGTTATGAATGTCATTCCGGGGAGATTTGACTGACTTGATAATAAGTGGGTTTGAAATCAATTTACCACTTTAATCTTACACAATTATACTTTGCATTCCAGCTTTCCACCTTAAGTGGGATTTGGAAGGGCAATAATGGATAAAAATTGTTCATTTTTTTTTTCTGGTAATGTGGTTTGGAACAGATTATTCATTGAGAATCTGACCCCAGGTTTTGGTGCAAAAATTAACCTAAGGTGTCAAGAATAGGTTATTTACTGTCTTTTCAAAAATTACCAAATTAGGACAAAGTATAATCCTCTTACATGTCTCATTTCATAAGCACTGCTATAGAGGGTTGAAGAGATCGAGGATTATATTTTCTATCATTTACTATCTGGTTTGATCCTCTCCAGAGCACAGAAACTGGCTCTTCTGCTTTGCTTTTCCCCATTTTTGGATACTGGGCACTCAGCAGAGAAATGCCGACAAAGGAAGGATCCCATGCACCCCTCTTGATTTGATGGCTTATTCAGTGAAGTGGTAGAGACCTAAAGATCTTCACTCGCAATCCAGGCAGAGGTTGTCACAGTTATATGTGGAAATATTTTTATTCTTTCAGTAAGTATTCATGTTTTAAAAAGCACAAAAGAACAAACAAACAAACAAAAAATCCAACCAAAGAAATGTTATACAGAAGCTCAATAGAATGTTTCAGTTTATTAATATTAAAGCCTTAAAAATTGCTTCTTTGTCTTTTGGGTGTCTCATTCTTTCAGAAAAGTATTTTTGGCTGTGATTTCTCCTATACATAGATTAAATAAACTAATCTTGACTTTAGATCATAAAAGAATGTATTTAGGTTCATGTGGTTTTGGGGGGGGGTTCTGTTAAAACTAAGTAATACAATTATTCAAGGTAAGGCTAAACCAGCAGCCTTTACCTCTAATATCTTGAATCCAATCGCTTCCTTGTTCTGGTGTTTATCAGAGATGATCTTAAGGTGGGGATGTACAAAACCACACTTTTCTAAGAATGAACTAGATAAAGGAAGGTAAATTCTTCTTGAGAACTTTGACTATACTTAGAAATATGTTGTATTTAACTGAGAAGAGTGTGACTCGGAATCTCAAATCCAAGGATAATAGTTGCAAACCTGACCACTAGCCCAGTACTTAATTTTTAAAATGTAGAATATGTATTTTCCCATTGTGTCTTCTGCTTATTAGAAAAACATGTAAATTTTGTCTGGTTAAGGTGTGGTTTGTATATGGAATTGATGGTAACACATTAGCAATTGCAGTGTGTTTCTTCCTCTTTTCTTACACCAATAACACACTGCCATTGCTGACTTCAGAGAAAAGCAATTCTATACCTGGCTGTATATTTTCTGGAGTTTTATAATCATGTAAAACAATTAAAGATTTTTATTTGATTTTTTAAAAATCAAATGTTGTTAATTTATTGAGAAAAGCAAGAACGGTAGGAATTCAATACTTTTTTCCATCCTTAATAGACACTCACACTGAACTGAGTAATGGTTCCAGTCCATCAAAGTGATGCGTTTGAACCACATGTGGATTTGGGCTAACCGAAACAGCATGACATAATTAAAAATATCCATAAAACCAGTGCACTCTGCAGTTACTCTAGCCAGTGCCTGTGAAAAGGAATGACTACTAACACTCCATAAATCCCATGCTCTAAGCAATGCTTAGTACTTGACAGCCATTTCTTTTGCAGTGGTTTGAACCCTGTGTGGAGCTAGTTCCAATAAAGACCCATGCATATGACCCATAAAGGACATGGGTTTTCCCTTCCCACAGCACCTTACAGTCTAGTTTGTTGTGTTAACAGAGCTAGCGTTTGCAATAATGTTCTGAGGGAATTTCGGGTGCTCTTCAGTTTCAGCTCTGTTTATATCAAGAGAGGAAGAGGGGAAAATCTCATGTTTTGCTTTGCACCAATGTGAAAATGAAGTTTCAGAGATTTGGGCTGTTAATGAAATGTTTCACTGCAAAGGGGTAGTGAGGCAGGCTTGAAGGATAGCAGTAAGGTAAAGGAAGTGTTCTGAAAGTGATATGTGCTTGTTAGCAGAAGCTAACATCACAGTTTTCTACTGCTATGACTAAATTACCACAATTTAGGGCTCTTAATCCTGTTTTAAAATTGATCTCACATAATATTTCTGCTTCACATAATAGGCATGGCAGATATCCATGCAACCTTCTACTCTGCATCTGCAGTCTCAAAATGTAACATTCTTTTTGCTGTGAATTACTATTGTAACACTTTTCAAACTAGATGGATGTGTATGTACATACATCAATGCAAGACTTGACAGAGAAAGTAATTTCTTGGAGATGATGGTTTTTTGCTTTCCAAAACTTTTCAGCTACAGCAAATAGACATCTCTTGTCACTGAAAGTCAACTTTAGATATAATGCCTCTGGTCTAGTTTCTCCATTTTTTGCTACCTGTAAAGGTTAATATCAATTACAGTCAAATCCTACAGGCAGCGATTTATGAGACAGCAATGTGAAGGTTTGGGGTACACTGTAGGGTATGCTGACTTTCATCAGGATTTGGACTGAGCCCTATAAAAGAGTGCAATACTATGTAGGTATGCTTGGTCTCGCCTAATAAGGACGAATCAGTGAAAGGTTTCAATTATAGTCTTGATAGTATTGTGATTACAAAACCATTAGACTAAAGCAGACCCATTTAACACCTGCACAACTTTTAATAAGGGAGAGAAGGAGGAGGGTGGTGGTGGGGTGAATGGAATAAAACAGAACCCTAATATTTTCAAAGTGAAGAATCGAAACACAGGGAGATTATATAAGTTTTCCAAATCACACCAGAAATATCTGAAATAGTTAATTGCTACTATTCTGAAATTTTCATTTTAAACTTAACGAACTACACAGAAAACCTCAGAGCACTGGTCAGAAGCTGATGTCTCATTGTGCCCACGAATTCCCTCTGAGGTGATGGTGAGGTTAATGATGAATCACAATAGCTGTGACAACAAGCAGCCTAAGAGACTAAGGCTTGAAAGAATGATTTATCTTTTGGCATGAAAACAATATTTATGCGTCCTAATTATTTCTAGGAAGAGATCCTTCTCTTGTTTGAAGGCAACTGGTGAAACATAGCCTAACACAGAGAAAATTCCTAGACACTTAAGAGTATATATATCGACATCTAATTGTTAACTTATGCAACTATTCCTGATCAGATATTCAAGCACTGACAACAGAATACTTTATATATATACTTTATCAGTTAAAAACTCCTGGAATCAAATTGAAGACTAAAAAGTTGTTAGTCTAAACAGACTCTTCACCTTTATTCATGTTTAGTTCTTAGAGCCAGTTCGATGGCTGTTGTGCTGCAAACAGCAACTCTGCTTGGTCAGAGGTGTGTGATGTGTCTGTTTCTGTATTGGAACTAGTAAAAGATGTGTATATCTCATTGTGTATCTCAAGGAGGCAGAGACCTCAATGCCACCTCTGTAATTATTCTCATAACTCACCTTTCCAAGCTACCAGAATTAAACAGAGCTATTAAAGCACCACATTGATCTGTAGAGCATCTTCTCACTAGATCTGTACTCGCAGTACTTTAGCTACCTGGAGAGCACAGTGTATGGTCAGAGAAAGAGCAAACAAACTCTGAGGAGTCAAATGGGAAAAACCTTAAGATATATGCTCAGGTTTTTTCTCAGTCACAAGTCTTGGAACAGGATTAACCCTGTTTGTGTTTGCGCAGTCTAGAATTAGGATTCAGATACCTGAAAACTGACATCTACAAGGAATTTTTTGTCCAGGTTTCCATTACAGTTAATGGAGATCCAGCTAAAGCAAGCAATCAGTTAAAAAGAGAGAGAAGGGGAAAGGGGAGAGAGGAGACTCACCTCACCTTCAGCTAGACCCATACAATAAATCTGATAAACTACACTGCTTTGATTAAATCTCTGCTGACAAAAATTAATTTCAGATGCCTAAAATTGTTACAAATTCAGTATCTGCTCCCTCTGTTTCGATGAAACCTTTAAACCTTTAAAAATTAGCAAATTGGGAAAAAAAAGGATGCTAAAAACCCCCTTCTTTTCCACTCTATTCTTTTATGGGGTACTGTTAATTTCTCTCCATCCTTCCTCTATAAAATTCATTTAAGAATGTCCCTCAGAATCGATCATTTTATTTTCCTTCCCAGTTGGTATGAAGAAAATATTACAGGCATTGTTATTTGTCATTGGTAAAAAAAGTAAATCAGGAAATATTTTGAGAAAATTTAAAATTTTAGATATTTAATAAATCTGATTTATTATCAGTTTTAGAAAGTTTTGTAAGAAGATCCCACTGAACTCTTTGACTTTACCTTAAATAATTTGAGAGTTGAGGGTGAGAGTTTTTTTCAGTTTCCCAGTGGAGAGTATTTGATTTTTCCGACTAAAAAATAATTTCTTTCCTTGAGGACTGATAGAAAAAAATGAAGGTGGAGGAGAAGATGGGTTTAAATCTGTCAGTCAAAGGAGGGCTGCTCTAGCACAGTCCTGTCCTCCTTGACAGAGGAGGGAGGGTTCCTGATTCTGGGAAGAATTTGAGAGAAGTTTAAAAAGGGATGTTGCTAGGATTTACCTTTGGTAGAGGTTCACAGCTGTTGCAGTCCATTCACTCCTCAGCCCCACAATAAGAATGCATGCTTTTCTGATGAAGAAGATGAGACAACGCAGCCCTCTATGGTGTTATTTCAACTGCAAAGCTTAAATAATTCCCTATTTAGCATGCAGGGAAGTCCCAATGAGACATACTCCTCATTCTGAGGTGATTTCTCAAAGCTGTAGCTTCCACTATGGATCAAGCTTGCCTAACATTTTCAAATCCTTTCCTGCACACCATCCAGTGTTACTTCCCTTTTACCATAGATCAACTTACTCACCTCCTTGAGTGCAATCAGACCAAAAAATCAGTCAGATGCCTGTTCAATGACAGGAGATACTTTTTTTCTAATCCTTATTATTGCACTGGATCATGCAAGCAGTACCAGCTCTCTTGACCCAAAAATACACGTTTACTGATCTGAGTCAGGGTTGTCATCGCTCTGTTAAACTGCTCCATGCCTTAGGCTGTCACATTAATTTATCCACTTCCACTTCATTTATCTGGCACATGTATGTGGCTAAATGTTTTTCTTCTTTTAAGCAGCTGTTCCTTAGTTTAACCAAGGTTAAACAGAACCATAGAATCATAAAATGGTTAAGGTTGGAAGGGATCTCAAAGATCACCTTGTTCCAACCCCATGCCATGGGTAGGGATGCCACCCACCTAGATCAGGTTGCTGAGGGCCCTATTCAAGATGGCCTTGAACACTTTCAGCGATGGGAATCCGCAATCCCTCTGGACAACCTGTTCCAGTGCTTAACCACCATCACAGTAAAGAATGTCTTCAAATATATTAAATCTAAATCTACTGTCTTTCAATTTAAAGCCATTACCTTGTCTCATGTATACCTTATCTCACCTCTTACCAATATACTATTGGAATTACCAATACTCCTATTAGATCAGACCTCTGATAACATGGCTGAGTTTTAGACATGTCCTTTGAGCAAAAAGATTAGCCAAATCAGGAAAATTTGTGATCAACAGGTCAGTAGAGAAGGCTGCTAAATCTGAGAAGGATATGTCAGTATGATGAAGATGACTGCAGCTAGATGTGTGGTCTTTTCAGCTTTCTTTACAGCTAAAATTGGAGTTGCTTTAACAGAGTGATTATGCTCAATGTGGGTAGAAAGCGTACTAACAACTATTTGATATTTAGGGTTTAAAAATTACTGTGATAGGAAAAACTACACAAACTCGAAAAATACAAGGCAAATAGTTGTTTAAAAGGCTTGAAAGGAAAAAAAAAAAAGAAAGAAAAGCAGAACTTGCTTGGATACAAACTTGGACAACAGATCAACGAATGAAGTACATCTAAGAATAAAATTACTTGAGTGCAAAACCCCACCATTAGAACACAATAAGCCCAAGTTTGCTAAGAAATACAGAAAGGCAGAGGAAGTACATCGTTAATTTACTTCCCTAATAATTCCTCACACAATACTCAGAGTATCTTAGACTAGAAATGTCTTGGCACAATTCTCTATGAGTGAGAGTATAATGGTGAGTGCATGGGAAAGAAATGAAACTTATGTTACTGCTGTATAACCACAATTTCAGACTGATACATACCACCTTTCTAGGAATAACCAGGTAATTGTCATTGCAACTTAAAAGGTAAAGGAATTCTGAAATAAAAAATTTTCAGCCTTTTCAGTACAGATATATTTATTTACACAAATCAGGTTTAACTATCATTATTTTCAATGAAAAGAAATACGCTCTGACAAAACAGCTCCTCCCTCATGCTGTTCATTTTCACCCAGAAAGTATCCATTTCTCTTCACAAAGTCTGAAATGAGCACGGAGTCATGCAACTAAATTATAGATGACTCTCATATGTAGTTTTAACCTACACTTCAGAAATTAATCCTGTCCTTGAGGTTTTGTTTGACATTAACTGTATGGAGCTATAATGTATAAAATGACTGTAAATAAAAGCATAATTTAGTCTGGTTGGTAAATGTGTCTATAAATTCAGGGTTGATCTGCTCCTTGTCAGTATAGAAACTCTGTTCACGAAACTTATGTTTTGGTAAAAAGGTTCAAAAGCTTTAATTCTGGAAAAAATAAAATTAAATTATTGAATATTAAATTAAAAAAAAAAATAATAAAATAAAAACTAGGATTGAGACCTAACAATGTTTGTAGCTAAAAACATTTATCTAAACTATTTATAATTTTCCAGTTTTTAACCAATTTTTTGTACACGGAGTAAACCCTGAGAGAGATTAGCTCAGTTGGTTAGAGCATAGTGTTAACAGCCCCAAGGTCATGGTTTTGATCCCCATATGGGCCATTCACTTAAGAGTTGGACTTGATGATCCTTGTGGGTCCCTTCCAACTCTGAATATTCTGTGATTCTGCCTCAGTAAAAATGCCAAGGTGAGATGTTTACACCACCATAAACATCCCATTTGGTTGGAGACTGGATTTAGGTTTCAAATTGTGGTAGACTCCAATTCCAGCATAGATTATTTCCTGATGAAGTGCTCTAAAAAAAAAAATCCAAGTCCATTCTGAAATAAATCTATTAAGCATATAGTTTCTTTTAAAATATTATTTCTGTCATTGCATGAATAAAAATTAATCCAGTACAAGTGCCTTTACTTGGAGCAAAGTTTTGCTGCCGAGTACAGGCTTGTGTGACCTGGAGATGTCTGTTCCTATCATGACAACTCCAAATATATAGAAACAGATGTTTCCATATTTGAGTCACAGTCTGAAGTAATATCTCAGAAGCATGAGCTTTGGAGAGAGTTTACTGCAATCATATTTTTTAGAATCACAAAATCACAGAACGGTTTGGGTTGGAAGGACCTTTAAACATCAACTAGTCCAACTTCCCTGTCATCAGCTTGTTGAGAGTTCCACCCAACCTGGACTTGAACATTGCCAATGAAGGAGCGTCCACAGCTTCCCTGGGCAACCTGTTCACAGAGATTAGGGGTTGCCTCAACACAGGTGCAGGATCTTGCACTTGGCCTTTTTGAACTCCATGAAGTTTGCATGAGCCCACTCCTCAATCCTTTCAAGCTTTCTCTGGATGGCATCCCTTCCCTCTAGCGCATCAGCTGCACTGCTCAGACTGGCATCATCCACAAGCTCACTGAGGGTGCATCCCGCTGTCCATGACATTACTGAAGAGGTTAAATAAAAAGGTACTACAGAAGAGATTTACACAGAGATGATTTGAAACTGAGTTTGAAATGTCTGGGCAGAAATGCTCAGTGTAGAGAAACCTGTACTTTAGAGTTTAATGCATAGAGTGACCCAATGCTGCTACTTAGAGAAAAATTTTCCTTCTGAAATTAGTGTGTTTTGTCAGCCTTTGGCAGGGGAGGGGGGTAGGGAGAGAATTAAAGCAGAACAAAACATACACAAACCAAAGAACAAAGTGACTAAATAAGGAATGACTGAGTGCCATCAAGAAGCAAAATTAAGCCCTGTAAAGCCTTCATGTAGCCTTCATCTTGTATGCAGGTAGTACCTTACTGTTTCCAGGCTGAGTAATTAACCTTTGCTTCTGTTACTTGGGAAGATTCTCAAAGTGGCCACATGATGGTAGCCTAGGATCAGAGACCAGCAAGCTAAATTATGAAGGTAAAGGAAATAAGCAGAAAAAAATGCTTCTTCTCGTAAACTGAAATAAAAATATATGTCTGGATGGGTCACCACCATACAGTGAGGAGCTGAGCTATATTTCAGCTTCAAGGTATTGTAATATTGAGGACAAGACTACCCTGTGTACCTACTGCATAGCCCTATAATGAAATATCCTTACGTGTTATAAGCTCTCCACTCTTTCAGAAAAATTTATATCTAGCAATATTCTGCTCACACTTTCCCTTCCATGTGAGGTCAGCATATCATCAGCTGCACTCTCCTACAAGTTCCCCTTTTCTTCTAAAGTGCAAAACAGAAGGTTTAAATAAATCTCCTTGCTACAGTCTCAGAGTGTCTTATTCATTAGAAAAAACAAATAGCTTTGACTGTATGCCATAAATAAAGGAAAGGAACGGTTTGTGACAAAATTAGCTGGCTCTGTAATTTGAGAAAACCTCGTAGTATTTGCAAATACCCTGTTCCTTCTCAGAGTATAAACTCTACTTGTAAGATTTGAAGTATAGCTTGGTTGTGTAAAAAGGTAAAGACAGTGTTTGTGTTCTACAGAAAACATCATTGGCCTGAAGCCAGTTTGGGGCTTGCTTGGATAATTCCACTACACAGAACAGAGTATTTATTGGTAGAATTGAAGAAAAAGAAAGAAAAAAGGGAGGAAAAAAAAGAAAAAAAAGGGGGAAAAAATGAAAAAAAGGGGGAAAAAATGAAAAAAAGATTAAAAAAAAGGCAAAACCAGTCCTAAACTATATATCACTTGCTTTCTGCTTCTGATACCTCACATAAAAGATGAGTATTTAAAGTAGATTAAGCTGGAGAAACAAAAAATAAAAATGAAAGATTCTCTTTTTATTAATATTCTTTTCTTTACTATAATTGCAGTGTTCACTCTTATCATTATCTACGAAGAAGACTAAATGCACTAGTCATATAAAGGTTATACAATTATTCTGGTTTTAAGAAGAGTACAGACTGACCCAAAAACCTGTGGCAAAATGTGCTGGTCTTGGATACCTTTAGATTGGCATGCAATTCCCTTCCCTTTCATTAAGTAAACCAAATCATCCTTCACACGGCACAGCAACTAAGGAGAACTTTATCATCGGGTTGTCTGGTTTGGTGAAAACATCCATGTCGAGGTCAAACACTGATTATGAGACTCTAATTGACAAGATGAGATGCATATATAGTATCCCAAATCCTCTCCTGAGGTGATCTTGGGCATTTTGAGAATTATCATATCAATTTTTGTGAATTCCATACAGTTAGTTAAACTACCTGCACTGAAATTAATAACATATTGTTTACCTTGTATAAATACTGAAGATTTCAACTTTTGCAATCTATATGAAATTTTTTAATAATTAATGAATGCCACATGAAAACAAATTCAGATTTTTATCCCAGTTCAGTTTCCTGTATCCTAATTCACTGTATCAGTTATTAGCTTCACTAATGCTGGGACTCAGGTTTCCAAAAATAATTCTGTTCTTAGAACAGAACAGGGTCCAGTTTCCAGAATTAGAGAAGTTGAGTAGTCACAAAAGTCTCAGCACTATCTGAGTACTGTAACAGGGCTCTTTCAATTCCTCTGCAGACCAGCAATCAGAACAAAAAAATTGTTTCTTTTCTCCCATTTCCTGTTTCATGAAGACAATATTTGTACTGAAGAACTACATTGGCCCATAATTCACAAAGTCTTTCAGCCTCCCAACCATAATGCAATTTGTCAAAATAAACTTTTGTTGTAATTGTGGACTTCTGTTACTTACCTTCTGTTTATGGACATGCTTGATGCAAATATTCTTTCATGAGCTATAAACTAGCATAGCTGTTCTCAGATCAGTACCACAATTCTTCCACAAGCGTGTGCTTCAGTCCCTCACTTCCTTTGGGATGATGTTTCTCTTGCTGAAGGGACTTTTTGAAAGACTAAGTAAGCATGAATTTTGAAGGACTAAGCAAATTCTGCGTCCTCTTACTGACATCCCTTGGCTTTCTTAGCAGATTAGTTTTCTCTCAGGCTCAATGAGGCTCTCTTGGTTTTCTATTTGAAATCACATTAACCTTTCTTCATATTTTCATCTTGTGAAATGTTTTATGTGTTATTCAGTTCTAACATGAAGCCACCACTGAGGGAGAAACAAAACCTAAACCATAAAACTCTTCTGATATCCATCTCAGGAGAAGCCTTTTACCAAAAGACAAACATACACTTGAAATGCCAGTTTTCTCTGGTGAGTTCACATTAAATCTCACAGAAATCAGTTTGTTGAATGGTTCTTCACACCTCTGAAAATGAAGCATATGTTTGATTTTGTCTTTGGCTTCTTTCCACTGTTATATTTTCACAGTAATTATGTGTATATTTTTCCATCTGTTCCCATAAGCCTCAAATGAAAAGTCCCTTGCGGGTCTTTTATGCAAAATGATACTCTTTAGAAGGAAGGGAATAAACAAGGTGCAACACTTTCTCTTAACTAAGAAGAAACTAATGACTGTCCATATTCAAACTGCATTAGTTCAGCTGTTGTTAACTGCTATAAGTGCTCAAACATCATCCATCTATCTCCCTTTTCTGTTTGTTGCACAGGAAGCTAATCAGAAAAATGAAGGAAAATAATTTTAAGTCAAGTCTAATTCCTCTGTAGAGTAGCTACTGATTAAAAAATTTGCTCTGTTTCCTTTATTTTTCTCTGTTCTAAACATTTTGATCTATTTCACCAACCAAATTTTCCCTTTGCAGTGAACTTTCACCATTTTGCCATTCATTATTGCAGGGAAAGTGTCACAGCCAAGGCAGCTTTACAATCACTGGGTGGTGGAGGAGCACATTTTAAAACTTTTTATCACCTTGAAAACTTACTGAGGACAGATTTCAACCATTTCACTTGGAAATGAATTGCAAGCCTAGAGAGAGCATGAAAATTTGTTCTTCCCTGAAGTAGGCAAATAGTGCAGCAGTTCTCTGAAACACTGACAGGCACAACCAATTCCGCACACTGAGCTCCCGGGAATCACAGGTGGGTGTATCCTAAGCCTTTCCTTAGTCTGTGGGAGAAACACTAGAAACATGAGACATACCTGTAGCAGCTGCATCCATTGAGATGTAGTGTTGTTCTATGGACCCTCAAAGAGGTTTTGAGGGAAGCCATTCCAGGGACTTGCTTGCCAAAGCATGCCCTTCCAGCACACATGCTCAGGATGTAAAAACACTGACACAAAAGAGAAAGGTAATGAAATTGGTGCTATCCTTGCAGCACTGGACTACCACCTGAGGCTGGGTTTTTTTCTTTATCTCATCAGTGAATACAACTTGAGTAACTTGCATGCTGGATTGTCATGAGAGCACTTGTCTTATGAAGTGTTAAAGCTGATCTGGAGCCAGCTTGGCATCTTGCCACAGGTGCTACAGAGGAAGAGTAGGTTTAACTGAATTTTCTCTAGTCATTGCAATATTTCCTTGGGGCCCAAATGGAAAATGCACACTAGTCTCAAGATCACCAATTAGCTTTTGTTCCAACTGAACATAATGATACAGAATCACATTTCACAACTTGACTGTTGCCTTTCTGTATACTACAGAACAGTAAAAGAGAAACAGTGCTGAAAACTTCAGTTTCTGCAAGACCTACCCGTTAGTCTGAAAGACATACCAGTTTGGTCCTTATCTAGAACTCCCATCATTAAAGCCACTTTGTTTGTATTTTTGCAATTTAACTTATTTCCTGGGGTTAAGTCGTGATTTTTGGGCTTCAGTTGCAAACAATACCTAGATTTTTTCAGGGGACATATAGCGAGGGTAACTTATGTCAAAGTTCACCAGGTACCACATCTTGGAACTAAATAAAATATCAAGGTGTGAATCAAACTTCAGGACAAGTCCTTTTTCTATCATTACTGATAAAGAAAACATCTGCAGTGTTATTCTGCATGATCCTGTTTTCATGAGTGATGTCACTTGGAGGTTCATGTGTTCCGTGTTAGATTACCTAGTGATGCTTATAGTTATGAATTAGGTTCCATATTTTTCCTCCTGGTGGGCATGTAGAGAGTGCATGTCAAGTGTCCAATTGGCTGGGAGATTTTATGTACCACTGGTGGGATTTGGATCCTTTTCTGGTCTGGCCATTCTAAATCCTTCCATTGTTTTTCTTTTTTTTTTTTCCTAGGCAATCTGCCCTTAACAGGTTTGAGGACATGATGGCAATGTGCTTTGTCAATAGTTCATTGAAAGTGAACGTAAAGTGAACTGACACTTTGTAAAGTAGCAAGCCTGCCAGAGGACTAAAGAACATAATTCAAAAATCCAAGAAATCACTGGACCAATACAGTCGTTTTCCTGGATTCATCCCTCTAACAGTGGTGTTCTGAGAAGTTCTCATGTATTAAACTAGAAAATAAGAGTCACAGGATTGAAGTGTGTCCACTACACAACACCTAATATTTCTTGACATACTGGAAATCTTTGTGATTGCATACTTAGGCCTTTCCACAGAAGACCAGTTTCATTCTGATACATTTATAGATGCATATGAGAATCAGTTGTTTAGCTTTGAACCCACACAGCATTATTGTCAACTAGCTGGGCGCATTGTGCACACCTTATGGAAAATGAGGTTTCATGTTCACTGAAACAAATCTATCTCAAAACCATAATTCACTCTAATGTTATAGAATTGTCTGCATCAGAAAGTGAGAAAGAGAACAAAAGGCCTTACTTCTGCAGGTCCTGAAATTAAGTGTCTTAACAGGGAATACAGTAGTGTCCTGCTGTTTACTCTGTGAATAAAATTGAGGAATTGAGACCTGAAGAAGAGGAAACATCTCAAGAACCATCCCCCACATATTCCTTCTCTGCCGAGAAGGGCAACAAGAATAAAGGCTGAAGGGAATGAAGCTGTACAAGATACAGACAGACAGAAGGACAGATTTAATTTGATTTACCACTCCTCCAATGAGAAATAACAGATACACAGTATCTGACTAGTACACTCGGTGAAGACTATAAGTAATCAGATTTAAATGCTGTTTTCTACTTAATTAACTTCATTTTTGTGTTCAAAATATTTAAAGGTGAGGCAAACAGAGGACTCGGTACTCAGACTGTACACGAAAAGATAGGTGCAATGCTTCTCAGTTCCAGGACACTAGCACAGACAAGTGACACTGTTTGTTTGGTCATTCAGGGCATTTGCACATGTGAAGAGACTTTTCCTGTTCTGTGCATTGAATTCACCCAGCCCAGAAAAATGTGTATATGTGTCTAGTAGGGAAGTTGTTGAGACTGGTGACATTGGTTTGCTACCCATCTACAGGAAATGAGGCTGGTTAGTGCAAAACTGGTAACAGCTGTTTTGAAGGCCAAAGCACTGGGCTTATACTACTGTGCGGGGCGGTGATCCAAAGCAATTAGCAGAAAACAGTGGCATGGCTTTAAGCAAATGTACCTGATCTATACTTGAGGCATAAGGAAGACTCATAGTCTAGTCTGAAAACTCATCTAGTTTTCAGGTGGTGCCCTGTACAAACATCTATATGAAAAATGTGTCACAGAAATGAGTGAAAATTATGTGAATGAAGTCATGAAAAGTCCTTCTATTCTGACGTTTTTGTCTCCCTGTAGCTGCTCGTCTCCCCCGTGTGTTACAGAAGTAACACCACATGGTAAGGGAAATGAGTAAGATGTAGGCGGGATTTTTGCACTCTGTAACATGAGTTCAGAAGAACTCAATAACGAAATCATACCCTCAAAGCGTGCAAAAATATACCACCAGGGCAAATTCATAGTTTCTGCCTTTTTTGTGCTCTGTTACTGTAACAGCCACAGGGAAAGAGGTTTTCAAGGAGAAGGTAAGTTTACTTTTGTCTTTGTCCATTTTTCTATTTTCTTTTCTATTTTTCTTTTCCTTCAAAGCAGCTAGGTAAAGAAATACTTAACTTTGTTATTTCTTCTAGTTTTAATGTTAAAATAACTGTCAGGTGTGAACAGACACTACCTGCAAATCCATGCTTTTGTCTGATGAATGTCTTAGCCAATATTTTGATGGTGTATTTTTTTTACAGTCTGAAAAAAAATAGTACAAATATATTTTAAAATTAGCAGTTCCCAGTGTTACTGGCCTCATCCATATAGAAGCATTTTTCTTATGTTAAGACCTGCATTACAGTGTTGAAGAATGCCTAGGTCACTTTTTCTTGAAAACAGTCAAACTGGAAATGTTTGGATTTTAGAACTTTACATCCATAGAGAAAATTACTATGCAGAGTGAGTCCCTTTTAGGAGTACTGTATTTTGGCAAGAGCAGAATGGGAACACGGCAGTGTCCTTTCTCCTTTACAGTTTTAATACTGAAGTAGAAGATTTCACATACACACAGTTCTCTGAAAATGTCACAGGCATGTAGGCATAATTTTACCTTCATAGCACAACCAACATGTAAGCAATAATTCCATTTCATATATTCCCACTGACAAAAATAGTTTTCGAAGTCTTTCAGAGGCAAAGCTGGGAAATAAATCTCAGAGATTTAGTCTTAATTACTATACCCAACACAGATTTTCCCTTAAAAAAAATTAGTCATATAAAAAGAAGTGTAAGTTTTGCGGGTTTTATTAGTTACAAACCTTCCTTTTCATTAGTTACAAAAATCATAGCAGTATCAAAACATTATGAAATCCATGGTTATATATTACTCATAATCAAAAGGCTATTGGACAAGTTTTTATTCTTATCTAATCACCTTTGTAATCAATCTGGATGAGAATAGCCACTGCAGTAGGATTTCAGCTTCTGAATTCCTAACATGACCTGTGGACATGTGCCAGAATTCAAGCTTCTGTGAGAAGTAACTGAGAGTGACTTGTGCTGTAGCATAGAGTCTAGTAGTAGCTGATTTCTGTAGAAACTTTATAAGCTACAGTATAGGAAGGAAACAACTTCACACAGAAATACTCTAAGTTTCCTTAAGATTTTGATCAATAATCTGCACAGGGATTATTTGAGATGTGAAAGAAAGTTTGAAACACCCCTGGGGAAAACAGTACAATTCCCAGTTCCTCTATGGCACCTGTTTTTCTAAAGAGAAAAAGCACTTGATATTTGCACAGGTATAAGAAAGAGAAGGAAAAGGCATTTTCAATAAAAAATTTGCAGTTATCAGTTGAGGAAATAATAGTTGCAGTATTTCTGTTTAGTATTTAAATATGGATTCCAAATAATGTAAAAAAAGAAAAGGAATTAATCATCTTGGATTTACCTGACCCAAGTGGATAACTCAGAGTTAGAGAGATTCCTCTGGGCAGGTTGCCCTGGACTATCTTTTCAGCGAATGGCAGAAAACAAATATAGTGCAATCTTCATTTCTGCTGTCCTAGACTAGGTTGAATAAACCATGTTTTGAGTAGCTGGTTTTTTTCAGACATTGTAAAGGCCATATGGAATTACTGGTTCTCCTGTGAGCATATCTATACAGCTTTTGGGTAAGTTTAGATAAGATGAACTCCACCCCATTCCACCTGACAGCGTCTTCAGAGTTAGGTTAAAAACTTAAAATATTTTAATTTCCTTTAATTCATTTCCAATAGCAAGCCTGTTATTTATTTACAATCCATAAAAAATTATCTGATCCTTTATGTCCAAGAGTCAAGAGAAGTTTATGTAATTTTTTATTAAAGAATTACTGAATAAAAGTAGAAATTCTCTTTTGCTCAAGACCCAAAGGTGTGATCCTGTCCTCCCGTATTAATAATATTGTATTCCACAAAGGATTGCAAAGCCAAATTTTCTTTACTCTGATATTTTTGTGAAGCTAATACTCCTACATTTTCTCTAACGTCTGCACAAGTGATGGAAATAATTTTAATTGACTCAAGAGGTGTAAATAAATAAAAGCATTCTGTGTGCTTAAAACAGTGCGGTGTTATGCAGTTGGGTGCAGTCATCACATTTCACTCAGTTGAGTAGCTTGCTTCTTTCATGGAAAGAATGTCAAGAAACATTTCAAATATAGCTAAAGATAGTAAAATATGGGAAAATAAGTTATTCATGTATGAAACAAAGGATGCTTCTGAGGATATTAGCATACTCCCATATGCATTTATTATCATCATCAAATAGTATAGGAGACAATTCAGAAAGAAAAGTACAGTACAGAGAAACAGAACTTTCTTTGCATCACAGCTCACAGAAAAGGATAATGAGAGTACAATCCTTCCAAATAAGTGACAAATATGGGTTTTGTCAAAGAGGAGTGATTCAGCAAAAGGACACTAAATAAATTTAGCTAGTCCTCAGATATAAGCTGGAAACAGAAAAATGTCAGTCTCTCTTTGAAATAATGTGAGATAAATGTGTCATGAAGACTTAGTTCTATTTCAGGTGTTGCTAAAAATAAAACTGTAATGCTGACACTGTGAGTGAATACAGTAGGCTCAAAAATAAACATTATAAGAAGAATAATCATACTTACCTATTCTGCTAGACTTTCTTTGGCATAACCACAGAAATGTGAATAAATAAAAAAATGAAAAATAAATGCCCTCAAAACTTGGGAAAAAATGTCTTGTCAACAAATGGTGGAGAGACTCGTACATATCCGAGTGATCTTCACAGCATGTGCCTGATGTTGGTATGAACATGACACTGTGCAGATGATCAGGACTGTTTTGTAGGCAGAGTAATGTTCTGGCTGTAGAACTTGGGTTTATTAAAGAACTTCTGAGAATATTTCTATATATGCTTTTCTTGAATATAAAAACCTGAGGTCATCGCTGAAGAGTCCGAGGATGTAGTTTTATTTGCTTTTTCCTTGACCACAATGCCATTTTAGGAGTTCCTTTCACCCTATTTCCTTGTTGCTGGTCAATTCAACTCCTTGTTGAGCCACAGGTGAACCAGGCTGTGAACTGATTTGAAATCAGAATAAGCCTTTTTTCTTTAGATTTGCAGCGCTGGTAAAGGCTTAAGGAAGCCCATCTAAGACCTTTGGACAGCACCTGCAAGCGTACTTCAGGCTGCTGCATTTGCCTGGAAATTTCTTGATAGAAAGGAAATTTCTTTATTTGTTTTGTAAATGAGGAAGTGAAGTACACAGATTTGATTGACCTAGGGTCATAAACTGAATCTGTGGCAGACCAGAGAACTGATCAAAGCTCTCCATCACCTCACCACAGTACTGTAATAACTGTACTCTCAAAAGTAGTTTGTTATGTATATGAACTCACACATAAACTAGATATAAACAACTCTATGCTGAGAGTTTTGATACCTTTAGTGATTAGATAAGGGTCAGTATTTCTTACAGCAACAGAAATAGCTTAGATAGCTCTTATCTGGGTCTTTGTTGCTTAACCCACACTGTCATCTCAGATGAGCTTGCTCCACTGTTTGTGGTAAAGGATGTTAAGCCAGGTTAAAAAAAAAAAGTGCATTAGTTTTAATGATGATCATTTATTCAATACTAGTCACTACAAGGTTCCACAAGGTGTGGCACTAGCACAGCCAGGGATGCAGGTTGGAATCAGGACAGAGCCATGGAGGATGGGGAAGGCCAGGAAATGCTTAAGCCAACAATGCTGTTGAAAGAAATGCTGCTGAACAAAGTTTCAACCTTCCTCTTGGAAGGCAGGAAATTTGCCAGAAATCCAGAAATACTCTGACAGTTTTCTTGTCTCTTGAAAAATTCCTCTTTATTTCCAAAGACGTAAAAATTGGATGTGGATTTCTAGGGCTAACTGGAAAGGTGTGTGTAAAGGTGGTACATGTGGTGCTTAAACTCAGTGAAAAGTGATTGGACTTGGAAAGCTATGACCCAGTCCTTCAATTCACATCGACAGTTCTTAAGAAGAGTACCGAATGATTATCATTTCCTGCTGGAGATCTCACTTTTCGGTAGGGAAGAAACACATAAGAAATTCATTCAGGTTGTGAGTAGATAACCTGAATAGTCTTTTAACTTAAGCAAGCTATCAACTTCTGCTTCAATCTTATCTTTATTTTACACTAGTTATATGAATATTCAGGCCTCCTTCTATCAAGTTCAGTGCAAGCAAAATTCACCCTACTCTTTAATCCAAACTACTGAAGCAGATTAGCAATCATTTCCAATTCGTGAGTTAAAAATATGCCATTCTGTCTTTGAAATCATAACACTTCTGCAGGTACTAGCTTCAGGAAGCAGTCTCAGGGTTAGGTTGTAATCAACCAGCTGTCGCACAGAAGAAAGCAGTGAACACCTTTTTTTAAATCAGTAGTGCTTTCTAAGTCAACCAAGAGTTGGAGCACTTAAGCACAGGAGAGAGAACTTGCCTTGCTCATGGTTGTAGAACTTATATTCCATTGTAGACTGGGCATTAGTTAAACAGGGAATCTAAACAAAGGACACCATGGTGACTGTCTTTGTTATTAGCTTCCACTAAATCACAATGCTTGAATTTATTAAAGACTTGATTAAATCCCAGTCACATCTGGAACAATGGTAGATAATCCTCATTGCTCAACACAACTAAAATCATTGCCATCTTCAAGTAGGTACAAAACTACAAGATCCAAACAATATGCAGTTGGATTTACTAAGCAGGTAGCTAAAAATTGTTAAATGAACCTGCAGAGATTTGAGTTACTTGAGCACTTATACAGTCTTTCTGCAGAGTGGACATGGGATATTCTTTCTGTGTTTGCAGAAATGAATGGGACAGCCATTGAAAATTTTGTCTGTGTCATTTTTAATGTGTCCTTCATGAACTGCACGTGGCATGTGGGCAGGACTGCTACAAGAGATACCCAGTATTTTCTGTACTGGAGGCCCTCAGAGTAAGTAGGTCTGTTTGAATGTAGGGAATTTTCATTTCTGGTCTGATATGTTACATTGTCAGTATTTAGCTGATACGATTTTTCATGTAAAGGAAAGAAGATGTCACAGGGTGTCAGAATTACATCAAAGATAATTGGGGAAGGAACACAGGATGTCGATTCCAAAATGTGACAATAGCATATAAGTATGCTTATTTCCTGGTAAATGGATCTAGAAGTGGACAAAACATTCAGTCATATGAGAAGAAGATTATGCTATACCAAATTGGTAAGGATTTTGTTTATTATTATTTTATTTCTAGTTTTATGCTAAAAGAATGAAGAATTCATGCCTGGGAAAAAGCATATATTTTAAAACACTGCTCCTCATAACAGGTGGGTTTTTTTCGTTTTCTCCAGACCTGATGTCTGAAAAGTCTAAAGTATAAAAATGAACAAAAACTAAGGAGTATAGAGACAATCATGGGTTGGAGAATCATGAGCATTTCAGTCAAATATTTATTCTGTGAAAGAAAGGCATCATCTTTTGGGATTAACTAGTTAAGGATGCCTGAGTGAGACTATCTAGATGTTGGTTTTATTATCTCATAATTCTGTGCATCTACAAATAAAAAAGTACCAATCACCTTAACAATGTGAGCAAAAGCCTTCATTTTTTTTAAATGGAAGAATGTTGTTGATTAAAAAAATAGTATTTCTATTTTATATGAACACAGTATTAAAAAAGGCTAAGAAAAACAAACACATACAGATTATATGTTGAATTCAGTAAAATCTAATAAATGGCTTGTGTTTTTTAATTTTACTTACTGTTGTTGCTGATGCTCCAGTCTCCTCATCTGGAGTGCTAAACCAGGGAGTCATGCTTCAAAATATGGGGAGAATACAGTAATTCTGCTTAAGCTGCACTATATCTATTTAGACCAGTTGCTTGAACATCTACGTATATTTTTAAAAAGGCAGAGTGAAGAGAGCTATTATTAACCAATAGTATTTCTGATTACATTATTGTAGAAAAACTCACCCCTCCATTAAATGTCACTGTGAACTGTAGAGAAGCTTCTCATACATGCAATATTCAGTGGCAACCACCTCACACGAGTCATGTGAAAAGAAGCAGTTGTTTCAAATATGAAATTGTCATAGAAAACAAGGTAAGAATAATTATGACTTTTAATAGTATTTTATTATGTCTGTATTCCCACACATACCAACATACAACCAGTACTGTGTTCTCTTCGCCTACTTAACTAATCTCTCCTTTTTGATGTGTAGTGCCCCTCTTACACATGAGCTGAGGACTGCTATTACTCACAAAAAGGGGCAGCAAACTGAAGGAATGCTTTCAGTCCACTGCACAGCTGGTGCTTAAAGCAACTGGGCAAGGAATTCCCCATACTGAGGGAGAATACCTATTCTAGCACATATAAGAGAATGGAGTCTTAGATATCTCCACCTGGATGCCAGTACTTTTCATTCTGTCTTTTGTGTATCCAACCTTGCCTTCTTCTCCTATTGCCTCCATTTACTGACACCAGCCTGTGTTGCTGAAGGAGTTTAGGAGTTTATGTTTCTCTAGACTAAGCCTCCAGCATACACAATCAAGATGGTTGCACCACAGCTGTCACAATCAGATGTAAGGGGCAGTCACAGAGCATCTGTTCATTGTGGGGTTTTATTAAGTTCTGAGTTCTTTGGTTTTTAATTTAAAGTGGTTTTCCAGGTCTCAGCTGTATATAGATGTTATTATAAATTTCAGTACCTGCAAGTATTTTGAAGTATTACATCCTTAAAAAAAACACACTTCAAAATATTTGGAAATATTTGCTTGTTGTTCCAACAGTAAAAAATAAAAAAATTAAAAAAAAAATAAAAAAAAAGGAGACGTAACATAGCTAAACTGTTTAAGACTATAAAAGCCACACAGGCAAAAAAACCTAATGATAATAATGTTGTCTGAGTTTACTAGTAAGTTTTAGATACTTTGTTTTGTACAAGTAAAACATAAAATTTTAATTGGTTCTAAACCTGAGCCTTTTTTGTTTAGCGCTTTGATACTCAATTCTGTAATCAAATTTAAGTGGTACAATATTTCAAAGCAACTGTGGTGAGGAGAAAATCATTTAGTGGAAGAATAGCTTAACTTTGCAGTCTTTAAAAGAAGGTATTTAAGATATTAGATACAAGTTTTTTTCATGAAAATCAAACATTCATGAGAGAGGGCTTGTTATTATAAGGTAGCAAAATAAATGATCTTAAAAATTAAACTTTTCTCTTGTTGCTAGGCTGATCCTGAGAAAAACTTCAACACCACATCTAAAACAGTAAGTCTATATTAATCTAACATTTATTCTTTATTGAAATTTCTTCTATATTACAGAATCCTCCAAACAAATTGGTTTGGTTTCACATTATCAGTTTCAATGTACTACATATGTTCTTTATTGATAAGTCTTCTAAATCCAAAATTTTAACCTATTGTTTATAAAACATGGTACAAAAATACCTGCAAATGTGGAACTTGGTATTACTTCACAAAATCTTCTATTTTACATTCTTTTGTACTTCCTAGAATATTTAGATATATATGTATAAATATGGATTGTGATTCTGTGTAACAGATACACAAAATATGGTTAATTTCTTCTTTATTAATGGTATCTGGAAGGGGTTGAGATGGAAGAGGCAAAAAAATATCACCTGAAAGATTAAGCCAGTATATAGATTAAGCCAGTATAAGACTTAAAAAAAATCAGGTTTTCACATCTGTATAATCTGGATGTCAAACTCTACTTCAGTTTCAAAAACATCCATAGTAAGGGAATGTCAGATCTCTAAAAAATTTTTCCTCTAAAGTCCCTCTAAAGCCAGGGAAGCACATAGCAAATTTCGTCTTCATATTATCAATAACAAAAATGTTTAAACAAAAGGAATTAGGATGAAACAATCTAACTTATTAAGGGATATTTTTCTATTTGTTATTTCACTCTAGTCTGTCCACAGAGACATAAGTGAAATTTTCTCATAATAATATAAAAATAATAAAAAATTCTCAGTCTAGTTGTTTTGCATTGCAGCACTCCTACCTATACGAGAACTTCCGCGCAGAAAAAAGGTACAGCGTCAAAATCAGAGCAACTGACACAGGCATTTGTTTAGTGAGCCCAAGTTGGGGAGAGTGGAGTACACCTGTGGAGTTTGGTAAGAATGAAAATCACTTCCTTGACCAAGTTCATTTAATCCTTGTCTGCCTCATTTATTACTTCATCCTTACAGATGGAAGCACACTGATAATTGCCCATTAATTTGCTAGGACAAAGAGAGGTGGAGAACTGGCATGTCTCTTAATATGAGGGAGTTTTCCAAGCATTCTGGTGTGACGGTGCTTCTTGCAAGGAGTTAGTGAATAAAGCAGACCTTTTTGAGGGCTGTTGTCACTACTTCTTCTTCTTCCATCTCTTGGATTTTTCAATACTCTGTAGGGCTCAGCTCCTCAGGTCTCATGTTACTGCAGATAGTCCATGTATTGTTAACCATTCTATTCCTTCACATACTACAGAGCAATGAGGTGCTAAAGTCATCACTTCATACAGTGCTTGACACTCTCCTGCAAAGTACATTGCAAATAGCTGTGCAATCATTCCTGTCCTGTGATGCTAACCAACACTTTGATGATTGTTTGACTTTCAGGAAAACAACAATTTACATCTACTTCATCATATACGTTATTTCTGATACCGGGGCTGGCAGCAAGTCTTGCACTTTTTCTCTGCACAGTGTAAGCCTCATTTCTTGCACAAAATTTTTATTCTGAAGTTAAAATAACACCTTTTCCCCCAGTGGAAAATTTCTGGCTTCTTTTTAAAGGAAATGAGGGAGGGGGGGAAATCAACACTGAACTACACTAGGAATCATGACCTGTTGGATGTTCCTCAAGTGGGTTTTATATTTCTGATTCCCAACATTCTTATCGACTTGTTTAATATAAGACAATGCTTTCCAATACTAGGTCAAAGCTTTACCTTGGTGTCACTTTCCTGACATCAGACCCTGCAATGTAGATGTGTGGTCCATGACATTGTTTTCATGTTTTGACGATATAACCCTTCCATATACTTAAAAACCCAACTTCTTATGAGGCTTTAGTAAGTCATAAAATAAATTATTGTCATCCAAATTCCAAACAATGAAATCATAACATTGTATTCAGCCTACATAATGTTTAGCTACTTTTGACTTAGAGGAATACTACTTTTGTCTTAGAGGAATAAAATAATACCTCGGGAGTATTATTATAGAATATGTGTTCATATGTTTGCACACTAAGTCTTTTCTTCACCAACACTTTATGTCACTGTAGAAGGGTTTATTTGAAAAAAACATCTGCTACAGTACCACAGCCAAGAGACCCATTCCATGAGGCCTGTCCAGTGGATTTCCAGGTACGTTTTCTTTCCGTTTGTCTGAAACTTAAAAATTGAGGTCAAGTTCAGTCTTGAAGGTATGACCTGTGTCAGAAAGATGCACACAAGCAAGAATCATTTTTCTTTCTTCTTCTTGTTCCTGTAGTATGGAAAGAGAAAGTCCATATGCAAATAAATATTCTGTTTTACCTTTTCCATTATGAAAAATTTGTTATTCGTCTATATGGAGCATTGGAGAAAATACAGAGTTTCACTCTGCCCTCCCTATAAGCCATAAGCTATCACTTGAATAATGCTAACCCTAAGCTTCTCAGTGCAATAATAATGCAGAACCAGACAGGGAAAGAAGGGACAAAGAATTCTACAATCATTTTGGCACAGAAGGTGTTAAACCCCATGTTAGTATTTGGTAATGATGCTAGAGGAGGAAAAGTTTCTACGGTATGGTAAGGAAGAAAGTAGAACACAGAGTTCAGAGGTGCTTACTTAGGTGGAAAGCTGGAAGGACTAGCGAGAAGGAACAAATACACAAACATTGCAGGAACTGCCCACCTAGACAGCGTGTTCCAATTTGTTTTAAGTTGGCTACAGGCAGGTCTGGAAACTGAAATTTGTCCACAGGGACACACTGAAGTACTGGTGAGCCTTTATAAATCCTCTTAAGTTCTTTTCCTTCATCATGTTAACTCTTCTATGTTTTAAAATAGGAGTTTTCTGTCTTTTGTGTTTGTAGTGGGTTGATACTGGCTGGACGCCAGGTACCTACCAAAGCCACTCTCTCACTGCCCTCTGCAACTGGACAGAGGAGAGAAAATGTAATACAGGGTTCATGAGTTCAGAGAAGGACCAGGAGAGATCACCCACTGATTACCATCACAGGCAAAATAGACTCAAAGAGGGGATATTAATGAAATTTATTACTAACAGAATCAGAGCCGGAAAATGAGAAGTAAAATAAATCTTAAAAAGTCCTTTACCCTGCCCCTACCTCCTTCCCAATTTCAACCTCCTCCCCCCACAGTGGTGCAGAGAGATGGGTAATGGGGGTTATGGTCAGTTCATCACAGGTTGTTCCTGCTTCTGCTCAGGGAGAGGAGTCATTCCCCTGCTCCAGCGTGGGGTCCCTCCCACAGGAGACAGTTGTTCATGAATTTCCCCAACACAAGTCCATCCCAGGAGCAACAGTTCTTCACAAACAGCTGCAACACGGGCCATTTTTCCACAGGGTACAGTCCTTCAGGCACAGGCTGCTCCAGTGTGGGTCCCCCACAGGGCCACAAGTCCTGCTAGGAAAACCTGCTCCAGCATGGGCCTCCCACGGGGTTACAACCTCCCTCAGGCATCCACCTGCCATGGCGTGGGTCTCCTCCACGGGCTGCAGGTGGATTTCTGCACCCCCGTGGTCCTCCATGGGCTGCAGGGGGACAGCCCTGGTCTGCACCATGGGCTGCAGGGGACCCTCAGCTCTGGTGCCCTGGAGCACCTCCTCCCCCTCCTTCTCTACTGACCTTGGTGTCTGCATTGTTGTTCACATGTTCTCATTCTGCTCTTCTATTGCTGAAATTTCATTTTTGCAATAACTTTTTTCCCTTCTTAAAAATGTTATCACAGAGGTGTTGCTGTCATTCCAGATTGTCTTGGCCTTGGGCAGCAGTGGGTCCATTCAGGAGCCAGCTGGCATTGGCTCTACTAGACATGGGGGGAGCTTCTAGCAGCTTCTCACAGAAGCCAGCCCTGTAGAATCCCTGTTACCAAAACCCGGCCACAGAAAATACAAAACCAATGCAGAGCTGAAAAGTCTTTTGTTCCTCTTTGGTGAGCTCAACATGGAGAGAAGACCTAGACATGCCTATTTCAGTGTTCTCATTGACAGAGTCCTACTACAGCTTTTATTTAATAACAACTCTTTGAATGACAGGAGATTCATAAATCATGACTTTGTGGCTAATCTCATGCCTGAAACACTAATGAAATGTTTTATTCTTCCTTTAATAGACAGAATATGAGAATCTGTTAATAAACCATGAAACTGAAGAAATAATAGAGATTGAAGAAGTGATGTAATGGAATGCAAGTGAAACGAGCAACTTGATATTTTTCAAGCACATATATCTTGTTGGCAGAAGTTAACAGGCTTTTCATATTCTCTTACGCTTGCAAGCAGAGAGAATAGCATTGCCTGTAGAGACAATTCCCCAAGAGCCTATCTTTAAAAGCCTCTTTCTATTTGATTGCACTTTCCATAAACATTTTGAGTTTTTGGATTACTTCTGTTTCTTCTTATGATAAATACTGCAGTGTTTCAGCAAAAATATTTCAGTACTGCCTTGGAAGTTATTATACTGTTTTCCAACAGCATTCAAAAGAATAAGAACAACAAAACTTTAGGGGTTTATTCAGGATCTCCAGGGTTTCAGTGTCTTGAAAAAGGTACAGCTGTATTGATACTGTGATCAGGAATAAAAATTTGTCAACTGTATGAAAACTTACTGAAAACTAGCCAAGATTAAACCTCTTAAGAAAGATCATTTGCTCATACAAAATGTGTATTATTAAAGAGCTCATGATACAGTTTTCTAAGTCTACTTGTTGCCTTTAATCTATGTTGCTACATCCCTCAGCACAGCATGTTGTTCACTGACATTTATAAAACCAAAAATTTCCTTCCATTCCTAATCCTTTCATATCTGTGTTAGATGAAAAAATTACTTAATATGTGATTTCGAACAGGTAGCAGATAATTATGTGTATATGTGTGGAATGGGAAATGTTGGAAATGGAACTTTCAAACTCTCCAGCAGAAGCCTACTACTTGCTAGCTGCAAATGGTACAGGCTAGTTGAGTGGGTTTATAACACCTGGACGAAATAGAAGCATCATATCCTGAATCCTCCAATTAATAAGGAGATGTGAGAAAAAACCATCAATTTTGACCTTCCATTTGAATGAAGTTGAATATGAGTCAGCAGTGCCCTGGTAGCCAGGAGGGTCAACTGTCTCCTGGGGGGCATCAGGCAAAGCATCGCCAGCTGGTCGAGGGAGGGGATTGTCCCTCTCTACTCTGCACTGATGTGGCCTCACCTTGGTGTAGCTTGGGGCACCACAATAGTAAAAAGACGTAAAGCACCCAATGGAGGTCTATTGAGATATAGAAGGGCTTAGAGGGGAAGCCATACTGGGAGCAGCTGAGGTCACTTGGTCTGTTCAGCCTGGAGAAGCGGGGGGAGACCTCATTGCAGTTACAACTTCCTTGTGAGGGGAAATATACAGGCACTGACCTCTTCTCTGTGGCGACCAGTGATAGGACCCAAGGAACTGCATGAAGCTGTGTCACGGGAGGTTTAGCTTAGATTTTAGGAAAAGGTTCTTCACCCAGAGGGAGGCTGGGCACTGGAACAGGCTCCTGAGGGAAGTGGTCACAGCATCAAGTCTGCCAGAGATCAAGAAGCTGGACAATACCCTCAGGCACATGGCATGATTCCAGGGGCTGTCCTCTTCAGGATCAAGAGCTGGACTTGGTGATCCT
This sequence comes from Corapipo altera, assembly GCF_003945725.1. Lineage (NCBI taxonomy): Eukaryota > Metazoa > Chordata > Aves > Passeriformes > Pipridae > Corapipo > Corapipo altera. The sequence continues at coordinate 34,386,555 of NW_020884872.1, forward strand.
TGTGGGTCCCTTTCAACTCAGGATATTCTCTGATTCTCAATTCCATCAAGTTTCAGGATGGTTAAAGTCATCTCAAGTAGCTGAAATACTCTCACGGTAAATAAAGTCCTCTCAGGGTGATAAAATTCCTCTAGACAAGATTACCTTCAAGAGATCATCTTTAAAACTAAATTTTTCTATGGTTCTGTGTTTCTAAATAAGTCTTCAATAAAAATTTCTTTTGAATATCCTTTGGAAGAAGAATCAGAGTAGGATCCTTCTACTTAAGCTCTAACTGCCAAAAGATAAAAGCACCTGCATCAGAAGTGGACAACTAAGGCCAAAGCTTACTTTAATCTAAGGCTAATTAAACAGATATAGTCTACTGGATCCTCTTCATCCTACTTCACACAGTGTTGATCATGGCCATTGGTGCATGCCTTACATCCCCACCGCTTTCACTATGAAAGCTGCAGAGACTGCAAAGCCATTAAGAAAACTTGTTCACTACTAGCACCCTGATGAGAAAACCATAAATCATATCCATGAAACAGTGCAGGTGGGAGTAGGTGTTTGATTAAGGTGTCATTTTCCCATCCCTGGTCAAAGACCCAATATAAAAATCTGTGGGAAAGGATGGTCAGATTTTACAACCTTTTAATCAAGTGGCTTGAATGTTCACCCACATAGAAGTCCTTTTTCTCTGGTCTCCTATAGCTGTTCCTCTGTTCTGTGGAGAAAAACATTTGCTAAACTAAAAAGTTCTTGCTGCAAGGACTAAACTGAAGCTCTTGTCTACCATTACTGTTTTTGTGACACACACAAAAGCTGTAACCAGCAAAACAAAATACCCAGCAGTTCTTTTGAACACTCCTACTGTTGTTGGAGCAATAAATTATTCTTCAAGCTTTTGTGACTTTTAAAAAAGGTTGGGTTTAATTCTGCTCCTGCAGTGATTTTACTCCCAGTAGGGTCAAAAGTCTGTAAACAGCCCTAGTGTCTCTACCTAGGTTTCTCCTCTGTCTTCTTCTTTCTCTTCTCATTTCACTTCCAGCTCCTGGATCATAGAGAGGCCACTCAACACTAGTTTTCTGGCCTCTGAAAGGTAACAGACTTTGGTAACACCAGCAGTAACACCAGCTTTGCTTGGGAATTTTTAATTTTTTTTAATTTGTTTGCATTTTTGAAAGCTGCAGGTAAAGACTTGCCTTAAATATAGACAAGCAAAGAAATCCCCTAAATAGAACAGTTCCCTTTTCTGCAGTAATACCACTGTATTTTTTTATGGGCTGTTTGGATTGTTCTACTGCAGTATATTCCAGTTTAAAACAAAGTACCCAAATCCTTAAAACCCAGTCTTCTTCATTTTGTTGCAGAGATATAAACTCTGAGAGAGCACACAAAATGCAATGTTACCACCACACAAAACCGAGTGCTTTCTTCCAAAGAGAAGAACACAGCACACTGTAGGGTTTTTCATTCTTTGTGATCAGAAGTCCTTTCTTCTGTCTTTATAGCACAGTAAGTGTTCAAAAAATACCCACATGGATAAGCATGGAATTTCTTTAATCTGCAAGTACATTGAAACAATGGACTGCTTTTTCCTCTGAATTACTGTCATAGGCCCAGACCTGATGTCTTAGCTTTTTCTGTTGACATCTATAATGTGATAGGGAAAGTCATAGTGATTCTTACCAAAAAGAGTTGTTTCTTTGACTAAATCTACTTTTTGGTAGAATATCCATCTATTTGCTCTTAATTCCCACTTTTAGCTTCATAACTGTGCTTCAGAAAAACTTTGTCACATTTTTATTCTCTACTAGCACACGAAGAGAGTGAATGTCAATGAATTGGTCCTTATAAAGCCACCATTGCCTTAGACTTTTACCTCTGAAACCACTAAAGACCAGGTCAGGCTCTGTTGATTCTCTCATGATTGTTGATTCTCTCATGATTCTCTCATCTCTATGGATGACTGGAGTTTTTTAAGTTCTGGATGTTCAAAGTGAGTTGTTCATCTCCTCAATCAACAAAACAGTCATTAACAGACATAATCAAATGCACAAACACAATCATACGGTGTCATTTAACAGATTGATTTTTGATTCATGCCTGGCTCTATTAGCACATTCCTTGCTCTTTTAGTACTGCATGTGAGCAGGTACTTTTTCCCTTTTTTCTAGTATGAGTAGACTTGTGCAGTGGCTTGAACCTGGCCAGATGCCAGGTATCCACTAAAGCTACTCTCTCACTTCCCTCTGCAACTAGACAGAGGAGAGAAAAAAAAAAACCAGCAAAGGATTCATGACTTGAGGTAAGAGCTGGGAGAGGTCAGTGATTGATTACCTTCACGGGCAAAACAGAATCAAAGTGGGGATATTAATTAAATTTATTACTAACAGGATAAAAACCAAAGAGTGAGAAATAAAACAATCTTAAAAACACCTTCCCCCCACTCCTCCTTCCTTGCATGTTCTCCCTCCTCCCCACCAGAGGTGTAGGGGGATAAGGAATGGGGGTTATACTCAGTTGTTGTTTCTGGGGTTGGGTCTTTCACGAATGAGCTGTACCCGCATGGGTCCCTCACAGGGGCTACAAGTCCTACCCAAGAAACACCTGCTCCAGTGTGGGCTTCCTTCTCCACGGGCTGCAGGTCTCTGGCAGGGCCGTCCTCTGTCCTGGGCCTCCCACAGGGTCACAGCCTCCTTCATGCATCCACCTCCTCCAGCATGGGCTCCTCCATGGGCTGCAGGTGGGTCTCTGCACCCCGATGGTCCTCCATGGGCTGCAGGGGCACAGCTGCTCCACCATGGTCTGCACCATGGGCTGCAGGGGCCTCAGCTCCAGCACCTGGAGTACCTCCTGCCCCTCGTTCTGCACTGACCTTGGTGTCCACCTTGTTGTTCCCATGTTCTCATTCTGCTCTTCCCTGGCTGGAATTCTTTCTGTGCAACAACTTTCTGTTCTTAAATATGTTATCACAGAGGTGTTACTCTTACTCTTGATTGTCTTGGCCTTGGCCAAGCGGCAAGAAGCACGTCCTGGAGCCGACTGGACAGGGACAGGGAAATTTTCTAGCAACTTCTAACAAAAGCCACTCCTGTAGTCCCCTGCCCCGCTACCAAAACTCAGCCCCAGGAACCCACCACAACTTGCTTTGCTACACTTGTTCCCTTCATAATATATGAGTTGTGGAGAAGAAAGTAGGTCAGGTATCCACTATGTGGTGTTGGCTGGTCTCAGTGACAACTCAGTATAATTAATATTTACAATTAATGTAAGAGAACGAACCTGGAAAACAACTGCCCACTTATAGCTCTTCAGTCATCAATCTCACACTCTAGTTGGAATCAAGGAAGCAGAAATACTCATCAGACTCATTTCTGGGTCTCTAGAAAGTAGGCCTTTTTGTCCCCAAGGAAAGACAGCACTGCACTATCTTTAGCTTCCTCTCTTGGAAATATCTCTATCTCAGTGAGGTATGAATAGCTGACATATACGAACTACTATTTATATGGTTATATCATTCCATATGTCAATAAAGAAGCAGTGGGATAGGAATGACTGGGGGATTTTTAAAAAAGCAATTCCTGGAGCATCCTGGAAGGGTGCCGGGCAGCAGGTGAATTTTTCCAAATATAGTAGTCAAGAAATAGGAGTGGTAGAGAAGTACATGGGCTGTTTTCTCTCCTATATTTTTAACTCCAAGCAGAACAGATCTGCCTGTTTTTAAGAGGAAAATCTTGACATACCTTGCTGTTTGAAAATGTCATGTTTTCTAGTGATGCTTCAATTTCAACATGTGAAGAAATAAAATTACTTTACATGGATTATAAATCTCCATATTTAGGAAATTACATTGTCTTCTGTGAAGCAAAGCCTTTTGGGGGATAAGGGAACTTTTGACATTTTATATTGTTTATAATAACCTTCTTCTTTAGAAGATGCACAGCTGTGACATAAGAAGGTAACAAACGCTCAGCATCAGGGCCTTGAGTAGCTATTTGCATTTGGATGCTTACTACCTGCAATTTCTGTCTGTTTTAGTGGTTTGTGGTTTGTCTTTTTTCATACTTGGAGAAATGGACTGCGGGCAAACCCACATCACAGTTTTTGATAGTGATATATATTATTTGAAGATTTCTGTCAAGGTTTAACCAGCACAAATTCATACCCAAGATTTGAAATCCTCTTTTTCCACTTAAAGAATGTTTGTAATTTGCATTGTCATCTTCCTGAGTGCCCCCACAGACCTGACTATCACCACCCAGTCCTCCGGAGCTTCTCTGCTCAGATCCCAGGACGCCCTCTCAGACCCTCAGGTCCATCAGCAACACTACAGAAGGGACAGTCTCCAGCCCTGCCCCACCCAGCCATGGGCCCCACCGAGCCAGGCACACCTGCAGGCCCATGACCCACCCAGTCCCGAAGGAGGTGCCTGATTGCAGGGGTTGGGGCTGCCCTGGGTCCCCTTGATCTGGATTGGGTGTGGGATGGGCTGGGGCTTCCAGGCCTTGTCCTGGTGCTCTCCATAGGGAACTCCCATCCCCCACTCCCCATCCCCCAGAGATGTCTTATATTGAGAGGTGCTTTGTACTTCTCAGTATCGCTTAAAGCTAGAGAGAAATACACATAAAAGAAAATATTTTTATGCACTTGCTGGATTCCCAAGCAGCAGCATACTCTGTAAAACAGAAAGGGACATTTAACAAGCTAACTGTCTGTTAGTGTTATATGCAATCATGAGTTAAGCATTTACATAAATTTGCTATGAATCAGGAGGGAAGTGATGAACATTGTATTTTGCAACACTTCCGATGCTAAGACAGTTCCCCAAACACAAGGGAGGGAGACAGCCCTTTTTGTAGCTATACAACCCTTTAAAATACAGTCTTTCCATCTTCTCTGAACCTGAAGACTATGACAGAAAGATAAATGAAATAAAGACATTTTGAAATAGAAGGTAGGTCTACCTTTTTCTTTCCATCTGTTCTGTTTGCTGAGGTATTCACTGAGACTTTAGGAAGTCCGGGACTGGAGAATATATCCTAGGCAAATATATAAAAAGGTGTCAGAGGAATATATGGAGCAAAGTTGAATGGAGGGGTTTTTTTTGCAAATAAAGTACCTGCTGCCTGTTAAGAAAGGTCCTAGACACAATTTTTATTTTTTTACTGGATTCGATACTGGATTTGTAGAAGTTAGACAGTGATCCTAGATCATAGAATTATGATCATGGAATGATTTGGGTTGGAAAGGACCTTGAAGATCATCTAGTTCCAATCCCACCATGGGCAGAGACACCTTCCACTAGACCAGATTGCTCAATGCCCCAACCAACCTGGCCTTGAACACTCCCAAGGATGGTGCAACAAGTTCTCTGGGCAACCTGTTCCAGTGCCTCACTGCCGTCACAGTGAAGATTTTCTTCCTTGTATCTAATCTACATCCTCGAAAACAAAGAACTAATACCCTCAGCAAACTTATATACTGGGTAACTTGAGTTGAATGATGCTGATGTGACCCATTTTGATGTTTTCTTTTTGCAGCTGTTTACCCATCTGCCTGACATCTATTAATCCTAAACTTTGTATACAGCAGACAGATAACCAATCTTTAGACCTTAATATGGTATCCCCCAAATGTACGTCTGTGAGGTTTATACAGTGCTCCTGAGATCACCAGCTTTACAAATCAGCACACAAATTGTTTTGTTGCATCTATAATCATATCTTTGGAGGATTTATCCATAAAAAATTCTTCATTGAGTCTGTCAGTGAAAATATCCTTCAGTGTTAGTACTCAGAATGAAATATGTCATTCCTAACCTAAGTAATAACTAACTGGACTTGCAGGTGTCTAACACAGATAAGCATGTGCCATGATCCTCCAGACTGGAGGAATCACATTAGCTTTCTTCATCACAGATATTCCTCTGTTTGCAAGCATGAATGGGTCAGCCATTGAAAATTTCTCCTGTGTGATTTATAACATTTGCCTCATGAACTGCACTTGGCAGGCAGGAAGGGGTGCTCCAGCAGATACACAGTATTTTCTCTACTGGCAGAACTCAAGGTAAGTAGGTCTGCTTGAGTCAAGGAAGTCTGAATTCTCATTCAACACATCACACTACCCGTGTTTAATGAAAATACCTTGCTTTATACAGAGATGATGGGGAGATGGAATGTGAGCTTTACATTAAAGACGAAAATGGCAGAAACATGGGATGTAGATTCCAAAATGTGAGGATAGAGATTGAAAAAGCTTACTTCCTGGTTAATGGGTCTAGCAAAGATTCCCTGATCCAGTTCTATGATGAGTACATTGACCTGTATAAAATTGGTAAGTAAATAATTTATTTTGGCTTTATTTTCAATATTGCATGAGAAGAGTAGAGTATTTATCCCTGAGAAGGAACCATGAACCCTGTCTCACCTAGAGGTGAAAGTAATAGACTGTGGCATCTTCAAGAAAAGCTATTCCCCAAGCAAAAGAGCAATGAGGGAAATTAAGCAAGAAAGCTCCACAGTTGCAATCTGCCTCAGATTCTTTAGCAATCTACCCTTATGGGTTTTATGTTTTTCTCAAGGAAGGTTCATGAGACTTAAAAAACTGTACTTTCCCCTGATGTCCTTTCAGTTATGATCAAATGCTTTTCAACAGAGGAGTTTATCTGAGCACAGATTTCTGCTTTTCATTGCCAGTGAGGATGACATAGAGTGGTACCATAGCCCTGATTAAATTAATTAATACACATATAAGAGAGCTTTCACATGTAGTGCTCTACTTGAAAGTATCCTGTGCCATTACTTCTACTGTGGTAAAGTCTCATTGGCATTGTCACACTGGTTTTGGTATTGTCTTCAAAATGTAATGTCACTCACAGCAGATGAAACAAGACTGTTCTTTGACCAAGCAGCCCATCACAAATAGGCCAGGCCTGTCCCTAAAGATTGATATGAAGTAGTAATCTAGCTGAAATTAAGCTTTCCTGCACCAGCCTTTTGTCACCCTTTCTGCTGTGAGTGACTGTCTTTTGCTGTGGCAATGATCAAAATATAAAGGTCCTCATATTTTTGCTTATGAAGTTAGGGGAGATACATGAAAAAGTTGCCTAAATTATGAAAACTGAAGTGTCTTTCTTAAATTTGTATGGCTATTTATTTTGCAAGGGGGGAGTAAACTGTATAGTTCACAACATCAAGAAATCAACACCATCATGTGACAGAAGCATTCTTGTGAGGAGGCTTAAAGAAAGAAAAGTGTATCGAATGTCTTACTTCTTACTTACTCTGGGTTAGCAGCAGCTAGTTCATCTGCAGTTATAAACATTCTTTCAGAAAAAAAGACAGTACTCTACTTTATTCATCTAGAAAATGAAAGGGATTTGTATCTTTGCATGCTCCTATATCATCTTCCCTGGCTTAATCTCTTTTTTTTTTTTTCTGATCCTGTGGACATGATTTAGAAAACATTGGTCTTCCAACTATTTCTAACAAGTCCTAAGAAAAATAGATACAAATTAGTATCTTTCTTTATGGAGGTGTTACTTGCAATTTTACTGTCATCAAAGAAAAAGGGGTCAAGCAATTTTAATTATTTGGATTCTTGGTTGGGTCATTTCAGAAAAGCTCATGCCTCCATCAAATATCACTGTCAACTGTGATGAAAATAAAAATGATTGCATAATTCAATGGCAACGACCCCAAATAAGTCACTCTAACAAAGACAAGTGTTTTGAATATGAAATCAACATAAAGTATAAGGTAAGAGGAATTTCTTCACCTATGTTTAACATTAATTCATATGTTTGCATTTAACAGTACACATGGGTGAGAAGAAAATCAGTCTCTCTTGTATGGTGCAGTCTTCCTCACACGCAGCACCATATTCCTTGGTGGCCGTGCCTCTCAGGGATCCTGTTTTGCCATACTGCCACCTTTTATTCTTTTTTTTATTCCTGCTCTCTTGAGTGAGATATTGCTGGAGATATACTAGGTAACGGGGACAGTCCCAGAGGAGAAACTTGGTTAATCAAGATTTGAACATATCACAGCTTTATCTGTGACAACACTGAGAAAAAGCACTTCTTTCAGTAAAACCTGTTGGAATTGCCCTGGATTGGAGTCTTTCCAGTAGTGACTGCATAGCTGTGAAAGGGCAGAGCTGGGCTTTAAATAGTGAAAAGAGAAATATACATTCACTTAACAAGTTTGAGTTGATGGAGGTGAATTCCTCTATATACGAAATGCAAATATCTTACCTAGATATAAGCATCACGCTTGTTGAAGATTCATAATCCTAAATAAAAGGAAAATAAATGTGAGAGAAAGTAGAAAGGCAGTGTGATTAAGCACAGGTTACTGGGGGAATGATATAAGCTACAGAAATTCAAGACCTTGACCTTATAAGTCCTTTTGCAACAATAGGGAAGCTTACTGTGTTCCACTGCTAGAGTACATGTAAACAGCTGTAACTGTGGCATAATTGCGGCAAAAGACCACAGGGTGGCAGATAGTGACTACAAAGGAAAAGCCTTCTGAACTACTGCCAGATTTGGTCACTTAGTGGCTCATTGAAGGCCTTCCCTAGATTTCTGAAATTTGGAATTTCTTAATCTGGATTGAGCTTGCTACTTCATGACGAGTTTTCTTGCAAGCCCAACTAACTGCTATGAAACAGCAATATTCCTCTGAATTACTTGGCTGTTGCAACAAGGAAACCTTATTGAAAACTCCATGTGGCACTGGAATAAAAGTCAATTGCAAAAAAGCAATACACACTTTTTAACATCTTTTTAATATTACTTATATTCATTTTATAAAGAGTATTGAATTTCACACCTTGTCTGAACTTCTGAGCTTTTTTTAATAGTAAGTAGCAGTTTTCACTTTATTAATTATGTCAAGGTCCAACAATTACTCCAGCAATTGAGCAGCATAGGCTCCCTTGAGACTATAAGGTGCAGCTATAATCATGTCTTTGGAGGATTTATCTATAAAAAATTCTTCTGCAAAATTTATTGCTTTACCACTGACTAGTCTAAACTTGTATTTCTTTACCAATACACTGTGACAAACAAATGTTGTACTACAGTCGGCCTTTAAACTTTATTTTTCACAATTGAAGTTATTTGCATTGGGAGCAAACACACACACAAAAAAAAGATAACTCCATGAGTCATATAATTTCAATCGTATTTTTTCATGTCTGAAAAAATGTTTCTTCTTCAGGTATGGGGTTTTTTTAAAGTCTTTATAGATCAGGATATCTGGGAAACCCAAATGCAAACCTCACCAGTGAACTGAGCTAAAAAGGAACCAAATACCTCCCCCGTGTCCTTTGTAACTAGTTTCACCCAACTCTGTAAGCAACAGGCCTGCTTTCTTCTTAACCTTTCTTATTGCCAATGAACTCATAAAAAACTTTCTTGTGTTCACCTTCCTCACTACCCTTAACTCCAGTTGAGCTTTTTCTTTCTTGACTCTATTTCTATATACGCGGATGATATCATTGTATTCCTCCCAAATCCATTCTTCTACCTTTTGTATAATTCCTTTTTTTTCTCTGAGCTCAAACTCAAGCTTCATGTCCTGCAATGCTCACCTGGCACACTTGATTGATTTTCTGCACACCGAAATGGACCATTCAAGTGTGTCCAGAGTAGGGCAATGAAGCTGGTTAAGAGCCTGAATCACAAGTCTTATGAGGAGCAGCTGAGGGAACTGGGGTTGTTTAGCCTGGAGAAAAGGAGGCTCAGGAGGAAGACTTTAATGCCTTCTACACCTGCCTGTAAAGATGTTGTAGCGGGGTTGATCTTTTCTCCCAAGGAACAAGTAATAGGACAAGAGGAAATGGCCTCAAGTTGCACTAGAGGAGGTTTAGACTGGATATTAGGAAAATTTCTTCACTGAAAGGGTGGTCAGGCATTTGAGCAAAGAAGTGATGGACTCACCGTGCCTGGAAGTGTTCAAAAAAAACCACGTGGCTGTATGTTTGGTCCAAGTGGCAGGATAAAACTGACCTCTGCCAGTTGCAATGCTTTCCCTTGAGTACCAAGGCCTATGGCTGTACTTTTCTCAAGCTACCTGAAGAGGGTCCAATCTGCTTCCTTTTCTCAATCAGGAGATCTGGAACAAGCACCTACTACATTAACATCTGTGCTGGTCTGTGCTCTGTTGCCTACTCACAAGCTATCTTACTGGTTCATCATTCAAGACAGAGCTCTATGCATACAAGGCACTCCTTTATACACAGCAGAAGGACCAGGTTACCAAGCCTGTTTTCAAGGACACTATCACCCCCCTTGGTGAGATGTATCCCATGCCTGCTCAGTAGCCCCTGTTTCTCAAAAAGAGTCCCAAGGTTGTAGAAGACAAAACCCTGCTTATAACACCAGTTACTCAGCCAGGTGTTGACTTGCTGGATAACTGCAATTCTGCTCAAGCCTTTTCATCTCACTGGAAGAACTGAGGAGACACCATCTGGACTTTCTGCTCTTCACCATCCCCCCAGTGATCTACGATCACCCTTGAAACCTTTCAGATTACCCCTAGGCCTATCATTGGTGTCCACACAGAAGAGTAGCAAGAGGTTCAACAGCCAGACAAGTCTGACTGTCCTTGTGCAGCATCCTGGATCCTGGCCCCTGGTAAGCAACAGACCTCCATCAGGTCAGGTCTGTTGATCAGTGGCATCATTCCCTGTAGGAGTTCTTTTTAACTATCATACACATTTTCTCTATTTTTTTAATTGTAGTAAGCTGTCATGGACAGCAGCTTGCCTTATAAAATCTTAAAATAGTTTAGGTTGGAAGGGACATTAAATATCATCTAATTCCAAACCTTCCACTAGACCAGGTTGCTCAGAGCTCCATGCAGCCTGGCCTTGAAAACTTCCAGGAATGGGGCATCCACAACTTCTTTTGGCAACCTGTTCCAGTGCCTCGCCACCCTCACAGTAAATAGTTGCTTCCTAATATCTAATCTAAACCTACGGTCCTTCAGCTTAAGGCCAAACCTCCATGTGCTATCACTACATACCTTGCGAAAAGTCTTCTCCAGCCTTCCTGAGGGACCCTTTAAGTACTGGAAGGCACTGTAAGGTCTCCCTGGAGCTTTCTCATCTCCAGGATGAAAGATCTCATGTTCAGATGCCACATGAGCATGCATGCAATTATTTCATAAAACAAGTCTGGATAAATTTAGTTTTGTTTTAAAATGGAGTATTAAAAAATAATTACAAAAATACACAACTCTGGTAGTCTAATGGAGATTATATAGTCTGCAGTCATTTGTTGTGTGTGGTCACCACATTACATGCTAGTTATTATGGCTATTCAGAAAAAATGAGCATATTCTATTCTACTTGTCAAAAATGTAGTTGGAGGGCAGCCTAAAATAGCTGTGAATCCATGTCAGTTCCCAAATATTTTTATCCAAAAGAAAAGAAAACAATATTTACATAGTATTTGCAATTACATATAGTGACATTTATTGTATAATTAAAAAATTAGATGCAAACTTAAAAGTTTATTTCACAGATTTTATCTTCTTTTTTCCTGGTGTGTGTAAGAATAAGGTTACAGTTTTCATTCAGGTCTGATTTGCTTGTGTTTGAGTTTAATCACCAATCTGAAACAAGATTTGTATCTCAACTGCAATGGCATGGAAAACAAATATTTTTTCATAGCAGAATTAGTTACTATATAAACTTTGCATTGTAGATCAGTTAGATATTAGATTCTAAATGTTGGATAAATTATTAGTTCTTCTGAACAAATTGTCAAGTAGACAAGAAAGAGAATGCAGAAAAACTGGACAGTAGATAAAATTACTTATTATCAAAACACACAATAAGCAATGATAATGTTTTTCTTTTTTTTCTAAATTTACAGGATAATCCTGAAGGAAAGCCCAAATATGCTTTTAAACAAGTGAGTCTGCTTATTCTATTAATTGGTAATACATATTTGTTTCATAGTCAACTGTGAAAAGTAAATAGTATGCAAATGCCTTTAAATCAGTATGTGTTCAGTGCCCTATGCTTTATGGGATCCTTATTTATAGATTTCATGAATGTGTCAAACTGCTAAATCATCATGATATACATAATTTGTTACACATTCAAGGGCAGAACTTTATTGTTTTTCTGTAAGTATTTTCAAAAAAAACTTCTATTTTACATTATTTTGTCTACTCTCCCTCTCAAATATTTGGAACAGAATTTGAAGTTACACATCACAGAGGAGAAAACAGAAAACAGCTCCTAAGAATTTCATTTTGTTTATGAAAAGCATAAACCACAAAAGCCCTTTGGGGGAGGGTGTCTGCAAGTATGTTGAACCTCCTGCTAATCAGTGCAGCTTTAACATCCCACCTCTATGCTGAGAGCCTCCAAGAGCAAGAGTGTTTCAGTAAATTGTAGTAACACTAAGTATTGCAGTCTTCTACTTACTTACAGGTTTGGCAGGAAAGTTATGCTTTTTCCTGAAAAGTCATAATGCAAAGACCAAGGTAGGTGAGGTACAATGCAGACAGCTTATTCCTCAAATCACTCAATGGTAGCATGAATGGTAGTATTGAAAGAACACAGTTCAAGATGTTTTTCTGCCTCTGTCTTTGTGCTCAGGGAAATTATAAATAAATCAAACTATATCATAAGAAACTACAGGATATACTTTTACAGTGTAAAAGATAAAAAGGTTCTAAATGTAAAAAGTTTAGTGAGTGTCAGGTTGTTTTTGAGATAAACAGTTGCATACATATATAGATAATAAACATGAATACATTTATTTTTTGCTCTGGAACAGCAGACTACTTTAACATACAATGCTTTCATAGTCTCTTAAGAGTTTCACTGGTAAATGACAAGTGCATATTTTCAATACCTAGGCATGGAACAAAGAAAAGCAACTCAGTTTTGCTTTGTTTTTAGGAAGGGGGAAATAGTCACACATTTCCAAGATCCAACACAAGAAAGAAATATCTCTTGAAAATGAGAACAGCTGGCAGTGCCTGCCTTGTGAACCCAGCCTGGGGGGAATGGAGTGCAGCTCTTGAGTTTGGTAAGAACAAATCCGTGTCCTGGGCTACTCTTCCGCCGGTGATATCCTGTCTACCTCACACATTGCTGTGCACCTGCAGACACACAGATATAGAAAGGATTGGCTAACATTTTGCTTCAATCTACACTACAGAGAGGAGTAGGAAGAGACTTAACAGATCTCTTAACATTCTAACATAGGAAATCATATAAAAAATTTACAGGGAGGTGAAATGCATACCTGCTTACTGCAGAGGATAGACAAACAGGCTCAATGTTAATCCCTCCCAGCAGGCATTTTTGCTATATGTTAAATTACAGAGTTCATTTTTATACCAAGCCAAACCTTTCAGACTGATATTCACCAATAAGTCACCACAGTACATGTTTAACAAGAAATTCAACAAGACCAAGTATAACGTACTGCACCTGGGTTGGGGCAACCCCTGGTATCAATACAGACTGGGGGATGGAGGAATTGACAGCAGCCCTGCTGAGAAGGACTTTGGGATGCTGGTGGATGAAAAGCCGGATGTGAGCCAGCAATGTGCACTTGCAACCCAAAAAGCCAATCATATCCTGGGCTACATCAAAAGCAATGTGGCCAGCAGGTCAGGGGAGGGGATTCTGCCCCTCTACTCTGCTCTCATGAGACCCCATCTGGAGTGCTGCATCCAGCTCTGGCGGCCTCAGTATAAAAAGTATGTGAACTTGTTGAAGTGAGTCACAAGTTGAGGATGGTCACAAGAAGGATCAGAGGGCTGGAGCATCTTTTACAGTCTGAGAGAGTTCTGGTTGTTCAGCCTGGAAAACAGAAGGCTCCAGGGAGACCTTATTGCAGCCTTCCAGTACCTAAAGGGCCTACAAGAAAGCTGGAGAGGGACTTTGTGCAAAGACATGTAACAATAGCTCAAGGGGGAGGGGTTTCAAACCGAAAGAGAGTAGATTTAGGTTATATATTAGGAAGAAATTCTTCACTATGAGGGTGATGAGGCACTGGAGAAGGTTGCCCAGAGAAGCTGTGGAAGTGGTCAAGGACAGGGTGGGGCTCTAAGTTACTTGTTATACTGAAAGGTGTCCCTGCTCATGGCAGGGAGGTTGGAACTAGATGATCTCTAAAGGTCACTTCCAATCCAAACTATTCTGTGATTCTATGATTTATTCCTCTTTATTAATAATAACAATTTATGACTGTTTCTCCTTCAGGAAATGAGGAAATTATTTCTTCTTCAGTGTGGATTTTACTTGTTGTAGCATTTGTAACACCATTAGTGGCAATCATTGCAATTTTGTTCTTCAAAAGGTAAACTTAATGTATGGATTTATTTTATTTTATATGGGCGTGTGGAACATCTGAAGTTCTTAAACAAATAAGGTAGAGATGTCTCTGTAGTATATGTAAACTAGTTTTCATTCCCACTGTAATAGAAATTGATTCAAATGAGTAATCGTAGTACAAGTGCTATGATGGTAATACCCAGTCTCTCCCTAGATGATCCACACAACTTTTCCCAGGGCATATTTTGTCAATGTGGCAAGGAGAGCAATTGTATGCAATTATTTATATTAACATTATATCTGCTCTGAATATTTGCGATGCAGACTGCTTATACCATAGGTTTTTTGATTTCTTGAACTAATGAATTTGTTGCAAACACAGGTTGATTTTACTTACCAGGAAAGATTTCGCACTGTTTACTAGAATTGTCATCGCACACTCAATGTGTCTGAAAGCACATAAGCTAAGCAGACTGTCTCTTGAAATAAACTACTTAAGTGAAGAAAAAAGGATATTCTGTGGTATGATGGACTCTGCATAGAAATATACAGTAATTCAGAGAAGATACTGCTTTCCCAACTTGTTAAAATTTTTACACCCACTTTTCGCTGTTTGTAGTGACTTAAATAGTGGGACAAATTCTTTTTCATTTTCAAAGAAGAAATTAACTACTAGCAGATCTTTAACCAAGAATGAATCTTTTACTGTCCAAATTATTAGAGTATTCTTGATATGTGTTCATTCTCTGCTGAGATTATGTATATTTTTCAGTTCATTTCTAAAACAGAAGAGGAAGATAAGAACTCGCTAAAGTTAAAGGGTGCAATGGTTTTGTCATATTATGGTTATTTCACTTTTGTATTCAATACTATTTGATTTCCAGGACTGGCTGTTGGAAAGCAGCATTTCCACAAATCCCAGGGCCAAAACCTGCTTTTTTTGGACTGCCTGATACAAATCCAGAGGTATGTTCTCTCTTTCTATTTTTATATTTAATGTGTGAAATACATACAAAATTCTACTGGATGAATTTTTAAATTGTAAGGGACTTATTACAGAGTATAACTTTTCTTTTTGCCATATTCTGAAGAAGTACAAGAGAAAATCAGCAGGCAAGTTTGTTAAGGGAAGTTAAATGTTGTGCTCTTCCAGAACCATGAGGTTTCTCCCATTCCAGTCTCACAGGTGCAGAGACTGACGTTTCCACTGGTAGATTCAGGCAGCAGGAAGAGCTGTGTGTTTTCCCAACACAAGGCACAAACATGTACAATGACACGATAGAGCAGAGTGATGCAGCCAGCCACAAAGACCAGCACAGGAGGCTCTACCAACATCACGTCAACGTCACGAGCAGTCTCATAAATAGGGGCCCAGACGTCACAGTCCTCCTGCTACTCTCCAGCTGAGCAAGGCTGAAGTTTGCCAGTGAGATGAGCATGCACTCTCACTCTCTTCATTTACAAGCACCATACATTTGCAAGTTCCTCACATCCAGTCCCTGTGTCTGAGCCCTGTGTTCAGCCTCCAGGTCACCAGCCGTCACCTTGAATCTCTCTTACTTAACACTAGCAAGTTACACATGCAGGATAGAAAGCAAGGTAACGAAGAAAACAGTACAAAATAGGGTTTCATAAGGAAACAGTAGACTGTGGTGGTCATACACAGCATTTGACCACACCAGCACACTGACCAACTGTTCATTTGCACCTTGTTTTTGTCCACTATTTTATCATGTTATGCTCTGTTCGATTAGCTAAACTTCAGGCCATGGGTACCTATCTACTTTCACATCTTAGTGAATTTTATCCATTTTAATTAGTTAATTTAGCTAAATTAACTAGTTAATTTAATAAATCCTTAATTCATAGAATCATTTAGATTGGAAAAGACCTTTAAGATCATCAAGTCCAACTGTTATCCCAACATTGCCAAGCCCACCACTAAACCATGTCCCCAGATTCCACATCTACATGTCTTTTAAATATCTCCAGGGAGGATCACTCCACCAATACTTTGGACAGCCTGTTCCAATGCCTGGCAACTCTTTCAGTGAAGAATTTTTTCCTAATATCCGGTGAAAACCTGCCCTGCCAGAATTTATGGCCATTTGCTCTTGTCCTATCTCTTGTTACTTTTTACTTGGAAGAAAAGATCAACCACCGCTCCACTACTCCTTTCAGGTTGTTGAGGAGAGCGAATTTGTTTGAGATCGATAATCTACATGGTTCATTATAGAAAAGCGTGTTCTCCCACCCACTTCCAGACCCACAAAACACCCATGTGTCAGCATTACAAAGTTGCTGAAATTTCAATGTTATGACCAGCTAAGGAGAGCTTTTCACCTAAGAAACAAAGATGTGAAATACTTTACAGCAATATGCAACAACAGTTGAAATACTCTCAGAATTGTACAGGCTAACCTAATCATATATATAAATACACATATGCACAAAACTGATGGAAGTTTTTATTTTCCTTTCAGCTGATGGAGAGCAAAATTCAGTCAACAACACCTGCAAATGAAGAGATAATAGTAGTTGCTGACATAGCAAGATAACCAAGAAAAAGAAGAGTCTAAAATTGTATTTCTTAGACAACTGTATATTCCTATAGAAAGTCTGGAATAATATATATAGGTTTTCTTCACTTTCTTTATTTTTCTTGTAGAAAACAATGATGCAGCCATGAGAGAATGATACTTCACATGCAACCTTTTTAAATGCCATTGTATTTGCTTTTAATTTTGGCTAACTTTAATTGTTTGAGTAAGTTGTCTTTATTGGATATCTTCCATTTTGTGAATATGAAAAATAATTGGTTTATCTCATATTAAAAGCATTAAGAATACAATTTTAAAAAATTCTGGTGCCTGAATGCCATTGTTCTACTGTCAAAAATGGCCCAATTCATACCTGAAGTTTCCTGGGAGCTCTTAAATTATGGGCAAAATGGAAAAATGCGAATACAAGCTGAGACACTGAGTAGTGACCTGCAATCAGTGGGATTCTCAAGGGCCAGGAATATGTCTAAAACCCTAACTATTCCTAGAGCTTAAGTGTGTTACAAATTAAGAGTTCAGCCACCTACTTCTGTAGGTACTTAACTCTTTATGTTCTTACTGTTCACTTGCTTTTTACTACCTTATTATTTTAATATTGAGTGCATGACTCAGTTAATCTCTGTTTTCTTTTGTTCAACTCGAGAGCTTTATTTTTGGGCCAAACATGAGGTATTCAAAGACACAGGGTCAGGACAAGGTGTTGTGAAAACAGCCCATGCTGTTTTGAATGCAGTGACTGGTCACTAGTGATGCTTCTCAAGGATCAATGCATAGTATTTAGCACTAGATTTCACCCCTCTAGAAGATGAATGACAGTAACAAGCTGTGTAAGTTCAGCAGTGGGGCACCAGGGTGATTATGGGTGTCTGAAGGAACAGGAATTTTTCAGAGAGCTAAGGGGTCTAACACTGTCTTTCACTGTGTGTAGAGAAGACATAACAGGCTTATCTGGGAGTTGCACGGTGTGAGGATGAGAGGGAACAGTCAAAAGTTGCAGCAAGAGAAAGCTGAATTTGATATAAGGAAAAAGAATGATTTACAGATGAGAGTTTGATGGTCTCTGGAATAAGTGTCTGAAGAGGCTGTGAAATCTCCATCCTTCAATATATTTGAAATACAACTGGACAGTTTCTGACAAACTTCCTTATAAGGGAAATGATTTATTATTAGATTTCTTTTATTCCTTTTGTTCCATAAAAAAACTTTCTTGGCCTTACTTACTGTGCTTTTGTATTTATCCTGTCAGAATTCACATGCTTTCCTGTTTTCCTTCTTTTGAAAGGGCTTCAACTTCTAGAGAAATGCCTTCTTATTTTGTACAGAGCCTCCCTCACTCTGTTACTTTTCTAAGGATTGAGAAGATTTTTCTTTTTAAAGAGGTAAAACCACCTAGTATTTGATCTGTTTGTATTACAAACAGGACAGAAAATTCAACATTTGATTCAATTGTGCAGGAAGATACTGGAGAAGGCATAGCCATGTCTTTATCATGATAGTGCCTTCACATGTGATGCTCTGGGTCCATATCACTGCTTTTGTAGAAGCAAAGAATATTAGGTAACATTTGTGTTGGAATAACATACTATTGGCACCTGTTGAAAATCTAATTTCTACATCCCCTATGAAGCGTAGCGATGGGCAGGCAACATAAGCCCTTGTAAGAGCTAAGTAGTCAATAGAGATCACAAGGTCAGCACGGAAGACAAGAAGCAGATATTTTCACTTCCTGGGGTGTCTCCTGATACCCTTGAGAGGGATCAGAAGCACAGCAATAAACCCTATTTTACAGGTATATTTGATTTCTGGGTTTCTTTATTGGGGAAAGAAGCATATCCCAGCAAAGAACTCAGAATCTGAGCAGGTAATAGTAGAGTACAGACAAAACTTCCAATTTCAGTTAAAGTCTAATTCCATACAAGGCTCAACCTTGATCTGGAGCCATACCAAAAGTGTCTTTATTGTCTGACTCCCCAGTTTGGATGGTTGCTCAGTGAACTATTTGCTTGTTCCTACCTGAGTAGGTAATGATGGAAGCTCATCATGACTTCTAAGGATATCTTAAGGTACAAAGAAAAAATGCTCAGCAATTCGCCTCCTTAAATGAATTAACCTTCGAGCACTTTCATTCACAAGAAAAAGAACTTTATCCTCTGAGTAACCTTACTAGTTTTAATAACATATATCTTAGTGCTTCTTTTAGTCTCTGAAACTCAGATTTTGAGGGTCAGGACCAGGATGCTCTTCCTGGAATGGGGTAAAACAACTCGAACAATGTCCTATTTACAAAGCTATCGGTGAATGGAGAAGGGGGTGTCATGCTGCTTTTGGTGTTGAATAATGCTGAAACCTGTCTGACTCATCATTTTCATAACTGGGTGAGAAATCACTGACAATCATTTTTATGCTTTGATATATAAATGCTTTGAGAATCAAAGGCTTAGATTTTTATACTATACATTTGAACCTTGCTATTTGATTATTAGACTGCTTTTATAATGATACTAGACATTTGATTATTAGACTAAACACTCCCAAGACTACTTTCTTGCACAGAAGCCAATTGCCATGTAAGAGTCTAGATACATTTTATTAAACTTCTAAATAAGGTGGACACTTACAAACTACCTTTAGAAATTAGCCCTGGCCTGAGCTAACCCCTGGACTATACTCACGAGTTGTTCAGGACATTACTTGCAAATCCTGGCCAAACTAATGCTGGGAACAGTTGTTTCTGGACGTGTTCCAGTGCTGGGGAGCCTTCCAGTTACCAGCGCAGCCAGGACTGCACTCTCTCCAGCTTATACTCTAGCTGAAGGCAAACAGCTCTTGGCACACCTACTGCCTTTGACACAGTTAATGATTACCTTTTGGTCAAAGACTTGCCTGAGAAGCTTTTTGCAGCAGACCAGAACAACAAAGCAAATTTCTTAAAGAGGCTGAATTCCTGCTGGACACACTTGTAAACCAGCTTTGTCTTTCTCAGTATGCAGCAATGGTCAGACTTGAAATGCTCACAATAACTTGCTAAAAGAGTGGTGGGTTTGTAATAGACTGCACTAGTTTATATAACCTTTCTCAATGTCTTTCCTCACGGGCAAAATTGCCAGAGTGTGGCATAGTTTGACTCCAGTCCACCAAAACCTAGCCATGAGCTATGAACAACCATTCATTGGCTCTCTGTAAGGAAGGGAATAGTAAAGTACAATAAAGACAGCATTGAGACACTCAGGAGATGGCATTATGAACTTGTTAAATAGAACCTAAACAAACTCCTCATTTGTTTCCTGTTTTCTCCTGGGAAGGATAACATACTTAAATGATTTTGGAAAGGTGCTACACCCACATTCAAAAAAAAGGCCAAAAGTTCAATCCAGAGAACTGCTTGCCTATAAACCTGGAAAACTCATGATTTGAGTCCTCCTGGAGCACATTTCTGTCACATTAAGATGGCCTCTGGGAATAGTCAGTATGATTTCATCAAGGGTAAATGCCTGTAAAAAGTGGGTTACCACAGGGGTCTATCCTGGAGCCTATCCAGTTTAATGCCTTTATCAGTGACTTGGAGGAGGTGATGGATTGCCATCATGTTTGCACATAACACCAAATTGGAGTGACCAGCTGATTTGCTCAGGATGAGGACTGCAATCCAGACAGACACAGACAAGCTGAAGGAATAGTCAAAAGAAACCTTGAAACCATGTGCTCACTTGAATTTACATTGTCTGGAAGAGGAAAAACTTAAAAAAATAGATTTTTAAATTATTTTACAAACAATTAAAAATATTTTATATAAATATAAAACATCCCACTGTTTTGAAAAATTATGTACATTTCCTAGAACTCTGTGTTTTACAGCAGCCCTTGTTTCTTATAAAACAGCTTCACATAACATTTGGCAACTTCCTGAAGGATGTGCACACAATTCTTCCATCTACTGCTTTCTTATGAAAGGTTGGTAATATTTCTAAAGATTTTGTTACCCTGGTGTTTTTATCAGACTTCTCCAAATGTTGCAAATGCTAATGCTAAACTGCGACATTATTATTAACAGATTTTTCAGACCATGTAGAGCAAAAGTTGTGTGTTTCACTCATGACAAGCTATTCATGAATTGGGTAGCAACATCTACATCAGTAGCATGGAGCACCACCTGTAAGAGATCCCAGCATACCACTCTATGCTGGTGGACCAAGACCTCTGGTGTTCAAAGGGGCTGTGTTGGAGAACTGGAGAGGTGTCTGTCCCCAAAAAACTATTCTAGTGTGAGTTTCAACCACTCATATTGACAATACTGAACTAGAATAAAACACAGAACAGCATGTTAAACAAAACCCAAATAATTGCTGGTTCATCATAAGCACCAGGCCGTAGACTGTGGCAGTTCACATCCTCCTGAAATGACTCTTCCCAGAAGAAGGTGAGACCTACTAAAGGAGAAAACAAAAGACTTCATATGTCCCAAAGGAAGCTGGTACCCAGGAGGGTCAGAGCCAGGACCTGAGGGTAGCCATGAGCCGAGCAGGGCTGTGCCCTCCCTGATCAGGGTCCATTCACACCACCCCATAAGGGAGAGAACAGGCAGGCAAATGCTGAGAAGGAAAGAGTGGGTATCAGGGCACACAGAACCCTGATGAATTAATCCAGGCTAGAGTTCAAAATCAGAGAATCACAGAATGATTAAGGTTGAAGAAGACCTCCAAGATCACATAGTCCAACCCTTGGCCAAACACCACCTTGTCAAGTAAACCATGGCACTAAGTACCACATCCAGTCATTTCTTGAACACTTTCAGGGATAGTGATTTCACCACTTCCCTGGGTAGCCCATTCCAATACTTGACAACCCTTGCAGTTGAAGAAATTCTTCCTCTTGTCCAACCTGAACCTTCCCTGGTGCAGCTTGAGGCTATGTCCTCTGTCCTGTAGTTGCCTAGGAGAAGAGGCTGACCCCCACCTTGCTATAACCTCCTTTCAAGTAGTTGTAGAGAGCAATAAGATCTCTAAGCTTCCTCTGCTCCAGGTTAAACAACTTTGGCTCCCTCAGCTGCTCCTCATATAGCTTAGAAATGGATCAGTTAATACTAACTCAGCCACTGTTTGGGTAGCCTGAAGGTACTAGTCAGATGATACTGTAATATTACCCTCATGTTACCTAGAACTTCACCAAACATGCCACCACAACAGCATGCAAATCCTTTCAGTCATACAGACACATTTACATCACATATATATGTGTAACAGAAGGATGGTACTTTAGAAAATTACTGAAGGTGATGGCAGTCACTGAGGTGGTACCCAAGTAGAGCATTGATGAATAGGCCATTTCAGACCACACTGAAGTGTGACTACACATGTACTGTGTTATTTTTAGGCTACACAAAATAAGTAAATTGAATCCTTTAATGAGTAGAAGATTTGAAACATGCCTGTCCTGTTCCTAAGGTACTGAATAGGTGGCAAGAACTGAGTCAATGTGATTTTAGAGACAAAATCTTGCAGCTCAGCCCTGCCTCACGTGTGGTCTGCCTAAAGTGCTACTTATTTCACTTATCTAGTTTTTTTCATCCATAACCTTAAATAGAAAAATAGAAAATAGAAAATAATATTAACATGCCCTTCGGATGGGAATCACTGGGTAAACATGAGCAAGACTGAGCAGTGTGGACTGAAAAGCAAAGATATTTAAAATTTGAAAAGTCTGTGAAGTAGTTTGCTTTTGGTGGATCTGAGCACATACACTAGCAAAAAAAAACCAAACACCCCCTACAGTTTTGGTTCAAGGATAGCAGCGTTAAGAATAGCTCTTTCTGCAACAGACTAACTACTAAGGACCTTGCCTCACTCCTAAAAAGCCTAGGGAATTCTTCACCTTCCTGTTATTGTACCTGTATTGGGAGTAGAAGGGTTAACTCAAATCACTCTTGCATCTGAGAGTATCTGAGCATCTGAGAACAGCAAGAAGTAAAAAGAATCTATTGCATGAAGATTACATAACTGGATATCAAATCTCATGTAAAACAAATAGGGAAGTGGCTAACTCTCAGCATGACCCAGAGCCACATCTAAAGTTGCTGGAAGTTAAAGCAAAACAATGTGGTTTAGACTCTCATATTTATATGACTGTAAAGTCTTTGGCAAACCTGACATCACATTATTCAGTAAATGCTTTGGATATTTTCTTTTAATTTCTGTAGTCAGACTCTTTTGGACCTAACTCATGATATTGTAGCCCAAGATGAACCAAATAAAAATAACCCATAATCAAGTAGTTCAGCAGTTCAGAGAAAGTTCAGCAATTTGGATCCGGCATTTTCCTTACCATTTCTTTACCTACAAATAAGCAAGAGAGAACTTTCTTTGCTATTTCTATATACATGCTAAGGATTGATCTTCCTCAAAGGAGAACCCAGGCTGGTGCAGGGGCCAGAATCAACATATACGGGCAGTAAGGTCCTGACAGAAATAAGTGACCATGTTATAAACACTTTAAACACAGACTAGTCACACAACACTGCTGTTGTTTCCAGAAGATATTACTTACGAAAATATGTTTATTTGTAGAAGTGGTATTTCTATGAACATATTCATATACTATGATTCCATTGAGCATTTATGTATTTCTGTATAAATGAGTTTACATATTGTGACTATTAATGCTTAGTACATCTGACATAACAGGAAGGAAGTTTGTTGCATGATCAGTATATGTGAAATTGTTAACATCTGCAAATCAGGAAATTTAAGGAAGCTCAAAAGCGGTAAGGGAAATGACTGCGTCACTTTCTAACTTGCAGCATTTGTTATTTAATACTGCCATGCAGTAAAAAAAAATTAATTGGCAGAGCAAAACACTAACTGATTCCTGCATGTGACTACAACTACAAGTTTAAGCGTCCTTGTTGCTGTGAACCAAAATCAAACAAGATAAATGAGGAGAGTTTTTTCAAAAGGAGGTATGTCTCTCTTTTTTGTCTATTGATTTTCTTGTACCACAGAAGATTTTGTGCAGATGTTTGACAAGGGCTAAGTCAGGTACAATCATATTATTCCAAGTAAAAAATATGGATTAGCTTCCTTTCTGCCTAAGAAAGTCTAAGGAAAATTTTGGGGATGCTTTAGCCTATTTGATTAAAAATATAAATGTGTATATAAAAAATTTCTAAAGATTTCTTCAAGATTCAAGGAAGACTATGAAATGTTTATGATGTCTGTTGCATTATTTGACTTTTTTATCTCACATCTATTTTTCAATAACTGAAAGAAATGCTATTTTCTGTACCCCTTCTATAAATTAATCTAACTAGAAATATGTGGATTTATATTTCCTGGGGAAACAATAAATCACAGAACCTTGGGATGGTTGAGGCTGGAAGGCACTTCTGGAGATTGTCCCAACCCTTGCTCAGAGAAGGGTCAGCTACAGCACGTTGCTCAGGGCTTTGTTCAGTCAGTATCTCCAATGCTGGAGACTCCACAACTTCCCTGGAAAGCCTGTTCAAGTGCTTGACTACCCTCACAATAAAAAGTGCTTTCTTCTGTTTAAATCAAATATCTATTATTTAAGTTTTTGCCCATTGCCTCTTGTCCAGTCACTTGGCATGACTGAGCAGAGTCTGGCTCCATCTTCCTCATTCCCCACAGCTGGGTACCTGTATACATGGATAACATATCCCTGAGCCTTCATCTCTACAGGCTGAAAAGTCTCAGATTTCTTAGCCTCTTTCCATATGTCAGAGCCCTTAATAATCATCTTTGAGGTTCTTTCCTGGACTCTCTCCAGTAGCTCTGTATCTTTCTTCTACTGGGGATCCCAGATCAAGACCAGGCACTCCAGGAACATCTCCCTTGACCTGCTGGCAACACTCTGTCTCATGCAGCTCAGTCAAATGCAAATTAGTCACTGTCTCAGGTAACATTTTCTAGTAGCATTCTGTACTAACAGCCTAAGAGCAAAGACAATAAACTGTACAGACTAAGAGAGTCAGAACTGATAATGCTAAGTCAGTATTTAGTGGGTGCTTTCTGTGCTATAGACTATGTGACTGTAATTTCCATCTGACACATAGATTAGGTGGATGAATTAGGTTTATAGCAAACCTCTCTCTGGGAGAGAGCTAGACAGTGAGCTAAGAGTTTAGTATAGAAATCAGGTGTTTGAGTCTCCTCTGGGGCCCTTCACTATGTAGAAGGGTAGACACATGCTCGTGAGGCTGGCCAGGGGAGAAAAAGGAAAGAAGCAAAGCAGAAAAAACATACAGTTTGTGGGGTTTCATCCTAACAGATTCTATTTTACATCCTATTTTAATGAAGTATGAGGAAATTCTGCTTACACAAGAATATATATGTTTCTTCTAGTCTGATCCTTCACATAATCAGTTTGAAATAAGTATGTGTTCCTTCCAGCACCTTCAATAACTGAGGTCTATTCAGAGCAGAGACAATTTTACCACACCTGTCTGCAGAAGACCAGTCTGAGAGGGGGTGGAGGTTCTGGAAGCAGAAAGTTCCTACAGATATGGTGCTGGAGCCACTTGCTTGGTTATTGTGCAGAAGGTATGGACTGGTCATGTAAATGGCTTAGGGTTCACCACAACTCCTGTATGTCTTATCCTGCCTGCAGGCAGAGAAAAGCCAGAGGACCTGGCTGTGTGTTTGGTGCATTTAGGTAGAGTGATAGAGAGAACATAGGCACAAACCAACTAAACAAACTAATCCTATCCTGAGTGATTTGTTTTAAAAGTAGATCAAATGTGAAATACAAATCCTTTGGGAAGCAAGCTCCTTTAGTGCTGTGATCAATGGAAATTATCATTTCTTATGAGGAAAGTGAATGCTTACAGGCCCTGCCATTCCCACTGCAAGTCCAATGAAAAGTCCAGAGTGTGGAGACAACGGTGTCAGCAAACACTCCACTGAGCAGACAGGGCTGCAGATGATTCCTGTGGCAGTGCCCTAGATGAGGGTTTCCATGAGAAAGCATGAAGAGTATTTGCAGTACGAGGCTGTTGTCACGTGTAGGAGAGAGGGAGATTCTGAAAGCACAGGAGTCATGAGAGCAGAGAGAGAGATGACAAGAAGAATGAAGCCAAGAAAATAAAGAAAAGGTGAGCAGACAGTTGACAGAGAACAGGAAAACTTAAAAAAGAATGTAAGATGAGGAAAGGAAGGAGGAAAGGTTGAGTGACTGAACAGATGGGCCAAAGTGGAGAAAAATATGCTTAAGGGGCAGACTAGAAGGACAACAGGTCTTGAGTTTCCCATGGGCATTAGTGTGGAGGTCCCTGAGAACATGGGAAAGTGGAAATAACTACTGAGACCAATATCTCACACAGCATTGCACAACCAGTCCTCCATACCATTTGTACTTAAGATTCTTTAGTATCAGTTCCCAGCAGCCATGGCCACATCCTTATTGTAGTATGATGATTTACAAATACTGATGTTGCAAAAGATAAACAGAGAAGAACCGGGTTACAGTGAAGAGTCTATCTCTGTTGCAACCCCAACATGATGTTCTGGCCTGGCTTGAATCGTGGAAACCACGACGGACATGTACTATCAAGCCAATTTCCAGGAAATGTGACGTGCCTCCTGGAAATATTCAAGAAGCCAAGACAACTTCCTTGGAACGTCTGGATGGGTTTTTGCTTTCACCACAAATGGAGTCAGTCTGAAATCAGCACTCTGAAATTACGATAAAAATTAATACAGAAGAGTGGAAAAGTAATGTATGTTTCTCTTTTTCCTTAATTTGTAAGACTTTACCTTACAGTCTTAGAATTATCCTTAGTAATACTTGTAATCAAGAAAATTGCTATTAGGAAGTTTCACTACTAGGGAATGCTAAAACAAACAAAAAATTAACCAGAGTTTCTTCTGCATGTAAAAAACCCCAACAGAAGAACAAATGCTGTCAATGGAGAAACCTTCTCCTAAGTTGTAACCTACTCTGAGAAAAGAAAATGGTACATAAGATGAGAAATGTTTGACAAGAACTGATGACAGTGTTTGACTAGCTTTGCTCAGGCCTCCATATGAACGAATGTGGATATGGAGGCCTGATATTCACATATTTGCAGATATTCACACTTCCTTAGTAATTTAAATTACCTACAGTGATCTGTAACATCTGACTCCTCTGTTTCTGACACAAAAATTTGAAGTAGCTGTTCTGGATAGATGTAAACCTCTAAGAACAGTGGAAGTTATGTAGTTTGAAAAGTGGAGAAACATTTGTGATATCAAACAGGGAAAAATATGGTGATGCTTTGACCTAGGCTGACCACCAGCTGCCCACCAAACTTCTCTCTCACTCCTCCTTGTTTATTCTCTACTTGCCATCAGCAGAAAATATTCAGCTACTCCCTGGGACAAAGGGCCTCAGTACACAAAGCAGTTGTTTTGGAAGACAAATGCATGAATAACGAATGCCTCCTCCCACTCCAATCCTTCTTTCTCCCAGGTTTTATTGCTGAGCATGATGCCATATGATATGGAATATCCCTTTGGTCAGTTGGGATCATCTGTCCTGGCCATGTTCCCTCCCAGCCTCTTGTCCACCCCTATTCTACTGGCCTTTGCAGAGTGAGTGGGATGGGGTTGGAGAGACAGCCCTGATGCTGTGCCAGCACTGCTCAACAACAGCCAAAATACTGGTGTGTTATCAAGACCATTCTAGCTACTTATACAAAGCACAGCACTGTATGGGCTGCTCTGGGGAAAGTTAACTCCAGCCTAGCCAGAACCAAGTGTTTCTTAAGCTACAAATCACAACACATGAAAGCACAGACATGAACTACCTTGTTGAACCAGGCAGCAGTGCCAACCTTTTCCTATGCTCACACAGCCTGGAGAGGGAGGTGTAACTTCCTTCACATAGCCTATACTCTGCATCACCAGAGACAATAAAATAAAAAAAGTAGGCAAAAGAAAAGTGACCAGATTTAAGGTTTGGTTGCTGCTTAAAAAAATGCCTTTTGGAAAAATACTTCCACATCAAAGAAACTCATCAGAGGGAAACAGAAAATGAAATGCATAAAAAAATAGGAAGATACTAAAAAGGTTAAAACCACTTCTATATAGCAATAGTCAAAGGCTTTAAAAAAAGCAATGGAAAATTATTTGTGTGTTCAAGAAACAGGGAATGGAATTTAATCATATGTCCATTGACTACAATTAGAACTTAAACAAGCTATGCTTTTGTAAATATTTACTTGTAGATACTTTTACATGTCTTAAGGTCTGTTTCATTTTCAAGACATAAAGGAGGCAAGTCAAGATGGAAAAGAAACACTGAAAAATATGTTGTCTTTTGCAGTATTCCTCATTGAAAAGGGCCACTGACATACACTATCTCTTTTCAGGAAATTGGACTGAAAAACACACAAGACAGAAGTAGGCTCCAGAAAATGCAGATAACTTCCAGAAAGAAAGTTGTAGGTCCAGAGGAGCAGAAATACCAAGAATGAAAGTGTAGCCAGTTTGCAATTATGTAAATCTTTGTTCAAATGAACTGTACATGAGGACTTGAGAGTCACATTCTCTAAAATAGCTCTAAGCAGATTCAGCGTTTTTTCTTAGCCTCTCAAGCAGATTTTAAAGCCCAAGTTCAATTGTATACCACTATAGTTATATTAGAATAAAATTATTGCGGGCAAAGTTCTATGAGCTAACATAATTTTTTGATTACAAATCAGACATTCTCAAAGTTTAATAATGTCCACAGTAAGGATCAACAATTTCTGAACACAAAAAAACTAGTAACAAAGAAAGTGTAGAAAAAAAGGTATCTTATTTAATAATGGGATATAGTAAACTACACCTAAAAAAATTGTACTCTTTACTATATTCAGTTTTCCATGAAAAGAGGTGAAAAGTGAGAGACCATATATAAAAAAAAAATTAATTCAGATTTATCAGGAACTGATAGAAGCATCATCAAGTTTATGACAAACGTTGCTATTCAGGATATTCAGGACACTGCAAAAGCAGCTGAATCCAGGGCTATCCAGTGCCTTTGTAAAAGCCCATCAGAATTCCTGCTCGTAAGGTACTTTTCTAAATGGAAAGCTGTTCCATCTCATCTGGGATCAGAAAAGAAAAGAAAAAAAGATGATAGAAGCAAGTACTGACATTGATAAATAACATATACAAAACCAGTGTTATGTTCACAAAAGAGTTTTGATCTTTGTCAAAAGAATATTTTCTAGGGGTGGATTAGACAGCATCTTTGACTCTTCCCATAAAAAAAAAAAAAAAAAAGAAATTTTGTAGAAACCGAAGAGCTCTTTATCATAATTTTCTCTCTTCTCTTCTCTTCTCTTCTCTTCTCTTCTCTTCTCTTCTCTTC